>NW_024701193.1:0-940 GCF_008729295.1 Plectropomus leopardus | reverse complement strand
TTGTGTATTTGTACCTGAGTGACGTCCGTGTGTGTGTGTGTTTGTTTCTCTCAGCTTCCTGGAGGAAGTGATGTCAGCGACGGGTCACGGCGGCGACAGAGCACAGGGAAGTGGTCGCCATGGCAGCAGGCGCTGAAGACGACAGTGAAAACTGCTGAGGCGACAGAATCGACATTCCCTCTCCTCTGTTCCTACGGCAACGGGGTGTGTGTGTTTAAAGGAACAGTTCAACATTTTCGTGGCCCCCCTCTGTGTGTGTGCGTGTGTGTGTGCGCCCCCTCTGTGTGTGTATGTGTGTGTTTAACGTGTTTGTGTGGCTTCCTGTCAAACTGAATGTTTATGTTAAAATTAAACACGAATAAAACAGAGAAATGACAAACTAAGTACATTTACTCTAGTACTGTGCTGAAGTATGAATTCCAGGTACTTGTACTTTACTTTCCATGCCACTTTATACTTTAACTGCATTTCAGAGGGAAATATTTTACTTTTTACTTCACTGCATTTGTCTGACAGCTTTAGTGACTTCGCAAATTAAGATTTTTGTATAAAAAACCAGGAGTTTATTATTTTGGAGGGGTATTAACTTTGTTTGTAATTTTGTGTTTTTTTTGGATATTTGTTTTTCTTATTTTTAAGTTATTCTTTTGGGGTATTTTTTCTATTTTTTCCTTCAGTTATTTTGAGGGTGTTCTCTCTTTTTTCAAATAATTTTGAGTGTTTGGGTGTTAAAATAATTTATTTGTTTTGGGGGTGTTTTTGTATTTTTATTTTCTAAATACTTTTGAATTTTGGGTTGGTGTTTTTTCAATTTAAAAAAAATATTTGTTTTTGGGGGGCTCTATTTTTTTTTTTTTTTAATTTTTACAATTTTGAGATTTTACATCCTGATAACAGTTACTTTTACTCATGTACCATTGAGATTGCAGGACTTGAAATG
>NW_024701192.1:0-366 GCF_008729295.1 Plectropomus leopardus | reverse complement strand
TCTCGCTCCAGCAGTCCTGAAGACTCTGAGACCAGCGGATTCAGCTCCGGCTCAGACCACCTCTGTGACATGCTGGTGAGGGTCACGATATTTACTCTGTAAATATCCCTCCCTCTCGCCGGTGCCAAACTCTTCCTGCTCATCTCTCAGCTCAAATCCATCGATGACGTGTTTCATATGTTTGCAACTACTGCTAGCTCACCTAGCACCACTAAGCTAGCTGATGTTACAGCTCAGCTGAGGAAGACGCCATTAACCTTCACATCTCGTGCTGTCATGAGCACAAGCATCTTGTCCATTAGAAGACATAAACTTCCTTCTTGAAACTGCTCACGTCAGGGTCTGTGGATTATCTTGAGTAAGCGG
>NW_024701191.1:0-468 GCF_008729295.1 Plectropomus leopardus | reverse complement strand
ATAACTATATAAATAAATAAAATGTTATACTAGTGTACAGAATAAGAATAAATAAGTTAACAATAAGTAAAATATTGTTAAAACAATAAATAAGTTAACAAGGACTAAAATAGGAATAAAAAAATGAATAAATAAATGAAATAAATATGGTAACGATAGGTAAAATGTTTTTCAATTAAAGGCTAAACTAAAAAGGTAGGTGTTGAGATTACTTTTAAAAACATGAATGGCATTTCAACGTGCAATATTTGCGGTTTTTGGTGCTGTGTCTTAAATGCCTGCTGCTTACAGTCTGGCATCTGGTCAATAGCTTGTTATAAAGCTCTGATATTACTGAGTGCTGTGGTGCTACAAGTTCATGAACATCCTGAACACAACAAAAAAAGAAAATAGAAGTGGAGAGCAGAGTCTCTGCAGAAAAATACACCAGTGCACAGCTGAAGGTCACTCAAATGGTTCCTAAATGAT
>NW_024701190.1:0-695 GCF_008729295.1 Plectropomus leopardus | reverse complement strand
GATTAATGAGTGGCAGGCTGTCAGATGCAAAATTAACCGAAACTAACATTTCTACTTTAAACTTCATTGAGAAACACACACCAGTGGCTGCTGAAATCAATAAAGAACTGAAGTTTTAATGGATTTTAGAGGATTAAAGCTGATAAAACCTCTCAGACCGAAGCATATCATTGGATTGTCACTGTCTAACTCAGTGTGGGCAGGTGTAATGAAAATACATGCACGCACACACACACAAAGGTAAAAACCTCTCGAGTCCTCTGTTTTAATAGAACTATCGACTGCTGATTCTCTTAATGATTTTCTATAGTTGCCGTAGAAAAAAATCCTCCTCAGCCAAACAGGTTGTTTATTGATCTGAGACAGTTTTTGTTTTGGTCCAGTGTCTCAGGACATTGAAGCTGAAGACAAATTGGTTTGGTATTGACAGAAGGCTGCACTGTGGCAGACTGATCTCTGAGGAAATGCATGTGTGTGTAAATGTGTGTGTGTTGTACCTGTGCTGAAAATGTGATGTAGTTTCCTCATTTGAGGAGTGACATTGCATCTTATGCCGGCTTTACACAAGCAATTTCACTGTCGCAGACAAATTTATAGTGTCAGAGTAAAACCAAAGGACTTTTACCTCGGTTGATGCATGCCTCTGTGATCTTGTTGGTCATAAAACTCAGTCAAAGCTGTCTTAAGTCAGTCTT
>NW_024701189.1:0-654 GCF_008729295.1 Plectropomus leopardus | reverse complement strand
TTAACAGATCTCCCATGTTGATGTTAGCCAAGCTGTGACTAACTACGACTATCTATTATCGAATAAAACATTAAAAACTTGTGGACAGTGGTAAACTTACTTCGTTTTTTTTATAATTTACTTACATAAACACAGCTCAATGTAGCATTACGACATTCAAACGTTATCGTCTACCTACGGTGCTTCAGTCGGCGCTTCAACTGTCTCCATGGTAACAGAACGCTCCGCGCTTACTTCACTAAATCAGGAAATTTAAGTACTCAGCCCCGAACGTTACCCTACGGCAAGAGCTGTTTATACGATAAACATGCTATTACAAACTTTGAAAAAAAAACAAAAAAAAAAACAAAACATTTACAGTTGGCCGCTATGTGTACAAGACATCAAATGGAACATGGAAGCTGAGAAATCGTGAGTTTCCTTGTGGAAATTGTAAATCAATAATGTATATATCTTATAGAATGTGTAATTTCGGAGGTGAATGGAATGCAACACAAGTGTGCAAAGGCTTCACAATTATTTGCTAAGTATGCGGTACACAACATACAACAGTGTAACGTTATGTTATGTACAGCCATCGGTGGAGAAAGTATTCAGTTCCTTTACTACAGTAAAAGTACTCATACCATACTGTGAAACTGCTCTATTAAAAGT
>NW_024701188.1:0-738 GCF_008729295.1 Plectropomus leopardus | reverse complement strand
GGTGTTCACACTGACAGCATTGTGGCTGTGATGCTTCTGCAGGGCTGAGTGCATATGAGTTTTGTATTTCCACATTTATAAGCACAAATTCCACTCGTTTATGAAGTCGTGCTGCTCCTGCATTGTCAACAGCATGGCCATGCAAATATTTCAAAATAAAATGCCTCATGTCAACAACTGGATTCTGTCAAAAATGACATTGTCAGAGGGCTTTTATTTTGAAACAGAAGCATAACAGAAGCATATTGAAACTGTAATTAATACTGGTGTAGAGTCAATGTAATTATCAAAAACCCATTTTCACTGTTTCTGCTGAAAACCGTGCGCAGCAAGCTTCAAAAAACAGTGAGCCTCCATCTCTCTAGATGTGTCGCGACTGACAAACAGAGACGTGCCAAAACAATTTCCAGCCATTAACCCTGAAATGTTAGCACGACATGACTGTGTCTCGGCCTACAGTATAGCTGTGACATCACAACTTAACAGACGTCCTGATGGCTCATTTAAAGTCACAGTTTCTGAATACAGACTGTGTGCATTTATCTGTACTTTTTTATACTTTCACAGCATTTTTGTATCGCCTATGTCTGCTTTATAATGAAACTAAATACATGGAAATCTGACTTCATACCATATGGGACCTCTAAGTTAAAATAAAGTTGAACTTGAAATATAAAACTAAAGTTGTCATGGAGTTAAGGTGTAAAATGGTTAGATTTTAATAGAACTAAAAAGTAA
>NW_024701187.1:0-278 GCF_008729295.1 Plectropomus leopardus | reverse complement strand
ACAGAGGTAACTTGGAGACATCACAATGTAACATGATGTCATGAAGTAGAATAGAATGTGCATAGACAGAGCCAGCTGACCAATCAGAGCAGACTGCCCTTCCAGCTGACAAATGAGAACAGACTGGACTTCCAGCTGACCAATCAGACCAAACTGCGGTTCCAACTGACCAATCAGAGCAGACTGTGGTTCCAGCTGACCAATCAGAGCAGACTGTGGTTCCAGCTGACCAATCAGAGCAGACTACGCTTCCAGCTAATCAGTCAGAGCAGACTATG
>NW_024701186.1:0-740 GCF_008729295.1 Plectropomus leopardus | reverse complement strand
ACTTACAAAAAGGTAATTTAAGAGCAGTACACACACATACATATGCACGCATCAAGAGTGTATGTACAACATTTGTATGTTTCTGTTGTCTACAGGCTGGTGAGGCTGGTGAAATTGTGTTCGAGGAGCGTGAGTATAAACCCTCTAAATGGATCAGGACCAAGATAGCGAGCGCCACATATAATGACTTTATGGCTGCACGCAAAAAGCTGGAGAGTGTTACAGGTGCGTCAGGGTGAAGCCAAAAGTTTCCATCACAGTTTTGGTTGTGTAGTTGTTGCTAGTAACCAATTTGATATATCGGCGAAATTCTGTGAGTCAAACTGGGATTGTATTTTTCTGTATTTCTCTGCATTTTCGCTGTTTTTCAAGAGTCTGTAGTGAACCGCAGCTTTATCATGTCATCATGTTATTCATCAGTAAAACAAGTTGTAATAATGTTTTGAAGAAAACATTTTAATCTAACGTGCAAAGAACTTTTAAAGGATGTTTGTTATTTCAAATAACGTCCCTGTAAGGATAAAGGCGACCTATTGTTTTTAACTGCAATATTCTGAGAATGTTTTGATAAAAAAAATACAAATAATAAAAATAAATTAATTAATTATTAACAACGATGGTGATAATAATAATAATAATAATAGATTTGTAATATACTTTACATTTGGAACAAATTGCTACAAGGTAAAAGCGTAGGCATAAAACAACCAACATAAAATCAAATTTTAAAGTTTAAAAAA
>NW_024701185.1:0-476 GCF_008729295.1 Plectropomus leopardus | reverse complement strand
ATGGGGCTGGCGAAAAATTAATCCATAAAGCGGTGGATAACGTTATACGATGTAAACAGTGTTACAACCTGTATTGTGTAGCCTTAACTGTCATAAAGATTGCGGAGAGCGTTTCTGTCATACAGTGTTTCACCTGGGTGTTGAATTAGCTTAATGTTAGACGGTAAAATGTTTACACAAACTATCATAAAGTTTCATTAATTCACTGACAAAATGCAGGTGTCAACAAACGTTAACTTTGTAGAAATTAAAATATGTTCTTTATGTTGTTTGACTATCATTTCTTAAAAATTTAGCTACTGTAGCTGCTAACCAAAATCATTCTAGCATGTGCATATGCTGTAAGTTAGGCTAATCATCATCAGTGCTAACAAAACTAATCAAATCAAATCCAACAATAATATAATATGTAATATAAAACAATCAAATACAGTTTCTACTCACCAAATAATTAGTAAGATGGAGATGGATCAGGA
>NW_024701184.1:0-865 GCF_008729295.1 Plectropomus leopardus | reverse complement strand
AATGGTTAATAAATGGTTGCCAAATTTTGTAAAATTTGCCTTCTTGTTTTTTCAAGGAGAATTTAATTTTCTCAAACTCCAAGTGCTTCATTACATCTCTTAGAAGATTTAAATGTGTCGGTGTAGTCCTCTGTTTCCAATTGAGTCAGATCAGACGCCGTGCGAGTAAACAGACAAATGATATCATATTATATTCCAAGTTGTTATTTATTATGTTAGAGTCTATAATTCCTAAGATTGCAATCATTGGGTCTAAATCAACAGGTCTGTGTAAAATTCTTGATAAAGTCTGGAAGATATCACTCCAATACTTTACTATCCTTGGGCAATTCCAGAACATATGACCCAATGATGCCGGTGAAAGCCCACAACGATTACATGAAGGATCTATCACTGGAAATATCTTACTTAGCTTTTGTTTAGACCAGTGTAACCGATGAATTATCTTAAATTGTAGGAGGCCATGTCTTGCACAAATTGAGGCGTTATGGGTCTGATTCAGAGCTGTGTGCCATTGCTTCTCTGCAATCTCTTCACCTAGGTCCTGCTGCCAAGCTGATTTCAGATGTTCCATAGATGTTGTACACTTCCACTGGGAGAGCTTTTCATATATATTTGATATACCTCCTTTCTTGTGAGGATCTTGCATTAGTATCAGTTCCATTGAGGACTGCTCTGGGGTGTTAGGATAATATGGATTATTTCGCTTTACAAAGTTCTGGACCTGCAAATATTTAAAAAATTGTGACCGAGGTATGTTGTATTTTTTTTGTACCTGCTCAAATGATGGGAATACATCATCAATAAATATATCTATAAAGCTACAGATTCCTTTTCCAGACCAATCGTCAAACATTGTATTATT
>NW_024701183.1:0-1006 GCF_008729295.1 Plectropomus leopardus | reverse complement strand
ATTAATCAAGCAAATAATCTGATTACTATTTTCTTGTAGCACTGTAGTGGTTGACATTTTTCGCCACTGCTCTGCCTCGAATAGTTTTTCCTGGGTTAGACATGGGACAGGGGGAGTAAAGAGGGGTCTTGCAGAATATTTATGCTCTTATCTCTTTGCTAAACCCCTGGGGCTCCAGATATACATTTCCAAGTCTCCTCCCCTGCCTCCTTCTTCCCTCTTCCTCTCTTTCCTTCTTCTCTCCGTCTATCTATCCCTCGCTTGTTCTTGTCTGAGGGGGTCAGAGAGGAAGACGGTCAGACAGGGAGGGGATGTTACTGATGCTCTGTTACTCACCCACCCACGCACACACACACACACACACACACAACAAGCAAGCTCAGTGGCTGAAATGAAAGCAAACACACACACGTAAAAATGCACAAGTAAAATCTCTGACTCAAGTGGATGCACACAATACAGCACACATGCATGCACACACACGCACACTAGGATTGATAAGACATACATAAGGAGCAAACACACACACACACACACACACACACACACACCCCTCCTGGCACCCACATGCTCAGAGCCCAGCAGAGAGCGGCGAGCAGGGTGGAAATTCTCATGAAAGGAGTTGTATATTTGGAGAAGACATATCATTAAGATAGGCGGAGGGAAGAGGGAAGGGAGGGAAGGATGCGCAGAAACTTTCCATCTGCTCTTTTAAAGAACATGTTATTGCTTTACTCACTAAAGGTCTTTCTCTCTCTCGCTCTCTCTACCCGCTGAACCACTGCCAAAGACCATTAAGACACCAGAATCACTCACAGACAATATTAAAACGGGGTGACTTGTTGCTGAGTGAGAAACTAAATCACAGTGTTTTGACAGATAGGAGCTAATTTGGTGGTTTAGAGGGGAAAGAAGGAGGACAAAAACAGTCTTGATGTACTGGCTTTCGTTCCGTCTCTTCCTGGTAACTCTTCCATTAAGTGTGTTGTTTTGTATCTGAAAACTC
>NW_024701182.1:0-779 GCF_008729295.1 Plectropomus leopardus | reverse complement strand
TCATAAATTTAATGTGTTAAAGTTTCAGTACTACTAATTTTACACACACATAGAAAAAAAACAATATCCATATCACCACAGGGAGAGCTTGTTTGGTAAAGTGGGACAGCCATTTTTCTATAAAAAAACAGTCTTTCTGGATGCTTAGTAAATGGAAAACTTTTTAAAACAAGAAACAATCAGATAATTCAATGCAGAAAAAACCCCAAAAGTCATATTATACCATGTCATTAAAAATGGAATAAAAGTCATAGTATAGCATGTTGTCCAAAATAGCATTAAAAAGGTCATACTATAGCTTCTCATCAAAAATAATATGTAAAAATCATAGTATGTTATCCAACATCTAAAAATGTCAGTGTATCAAGTTCTCTGAAATAGCATAAAAAAGTCATGATATAAAAAATCATCCAACAACTTGTCATCAAACAAGCGTAAAAATGTCATAGTGTAGTATGTCCTCCAAAGTAGCATACATAGTATGTCGCCCAGAATAGCATAAAAGTCATCATATAGCATAAAAAAGTCACATTTATTATTTAGGAGACCTTTTACAAGCATGTTAAAAGATAAAAAACAAATTGGTTGTACAAATTGGGTGCAGATGTGTAACAAAATTCTTACATGACAGATGTTACTAATAGTACATATTATTTAGACCAGTATATTTAGAAACACATCTTACCTGGATAAGTCTGGAAATGTGGGTCTCTATCCTCTGACAGGCAGCTCCTAAATATACTGCATGAACGTTGGCTCCAGATGTAATGCAATGCAGA
>NW_024701181.1:0-736 GCF_008729295.1 Plectropomus leopardus | reverse complement strand
TTCACCCGCTCCCCAATATGCATCTCCCTTGAAAAGTCTGGTGCTTAGTGAGTCTTCCACCACAGCAGCATGCCTCCTCAAAGCTCGGGACCACTTCCATGTTGTATATCATCAGCACATTGGTCACATGATCACAGCTTTCCAAAATGCTTGGTATATGCATGAATTTGGGTGCATTTATTTTTTGTAGGAACATGCACAAACCATTTGTGAGAGTAGCGTACAGCACTTATGATTTGTTGAGAAGTGGAACCCGATACAGTGTATAGCTTATTCAGTTGCATGAATAAATCACCTTAGGGCACAGACACACCAAACTGACTTCAAAGAACTAGTGAATATGAATCTGTTTTTTAATATTTTAATACATTTGTTTTCACTCAGATTTTTGTGGATGCTGAATGACACTCATTATATATACATGCATACAGTATACATATACATATACATATATAAAGTTAATCATGATTAATCGCATTTTTTAATCACATGTATTCAATTCCTTTAATTTGCATTTCAAAACAGTTTTGAAGTCTGTGTTAACAAGGTGAAGCAATTGATACCAGAATGTCCTTTTTAGGAATCAAATAACAGCAGAAACTGTATGGGACTAACATAAAGTTTACATGTCTGTAGAGGGGATACTCATGCATACCCTCAGAACTCATTTTCATTTAGATATCTGGAGGTGAGAGGTCAAGAGACCCCTGTGAAATGCTCTTTTTCCATCGCCAAA
>NW_024701180.1:0-241 GCF_008729295.1 Plectropomus leopardus | reverse complement strand
ACGCCTGGGCATGCTCCTGATGAGGTGGCGGATGGTCTCCTGAGGGATCTCCTCCCAGACCTGAACTAAAGCATCCGCCAACTCCTGGACAGTCTGTGGTGCAACGTGGCGTTGGTGGATGGAGCGAGACATGATGTCCCAGATGTGCTCAATTGGATTCAGGTCTGGGGAACGGGCGGGCCAGTCCATAGCATCAATGCCTTCGTCTTGCAGGAACTGCTGACACACTCCAGCCACATGA
>NW_024701179.1:0-771 GCF_008729295.1 Plectropomus leopardus | reverse complement strand
AATAATTATTTTTTTAGCTAATTTTCAGGTCATATTCTTGTCACCTTTCACACTTTTTTTTGCAGTTTACGGGACATTTCATGCCAAGTTGCTGATTGCCTTTTTCCCCATGATTCTGAAAGAAATGAAACCAATTTTCCCACATTTTAAAGGTTTAAATGGTCGTGAGAGGCATCCGAACACAGCACAAGAAAACTGATGTCAAACCAGGTTTCAAAGGGTTAACTGAGGGATTTCCTTTTCCTCTTTTTGAAAAAATTTGACATGTTTGTTGTTGTTCTTTTTCTCTCAAAATTGTATTTTCATTCTGACATCCACTCCAAACTGCTGTTGGGTTAATGTATTTCAAACTTCAAATCAAAATTCAAATCCTTTAAATTTACAGTTTTCTCATTCTCAGCTGTCAACGCAAAACTCTGTTCCTGCTTTTTGTGATTCATTGTGGATTTTTAAAAAAATGCTTTGTGGAAAGTGAAATATTTAATTCCATCATTCATCATTGTCTCCTGTCGAAAAGATGTTAAGTTGAGACACGCTGAACAGATTTATTCTCATAATGGAATATTTCCCCATCAATTTTTAAATCATGTGGACAAACGGGGATATTACTCATTATTGAAACTCTGCGCGTGGCTTAATGTCGGCTCTGATATGTGGGGAATTATTCTGCCACAGTTTACTCGATGTTTAAAATGACCAGAATACAAATCAGACTGTGACCGGGTTGACTAATAGCTCCAGAGTGAATAAACAGCTGAGATGTGAAGCACT
>NW_024701178.1:0-269 GCF_008729295.1 Plectropomus leopardus | reverse complement strand
TTGATCCCTTCTTGTGTTTTGTCTCAAGTTCTTTTAATTCTTTATTTAGTTCTGATAATCTTAATTGTCTTTGTTTCTTTTGGTAAGCACAAAAGGATAGAACTTTCCCTCTCATAACGGCTTTTAGTGCATCCCATACAATTTCTGGGCCAACTTCCCCATTATTGTTTTCTTCCATATATTGTTTGATTTCTTCTTTAATTTTTGTTTTGAATTGTTCATTATTAAGAACGTTTGAGTTTAACCTCCATATTGTATTTCCAGGATTA
>NW_024701177.1:0-936 GCF_008729295.1 Plectropomus leopardus | reverse complement strand
CACTCACCTGGTGTTCAGCATCGACCCGCGGGGCTGCGAGGACGTGGACGACACGCTGTCGGTGCGCAGCCTCGGCGGCGGGACGCTGCTGGAGCTCGGAGTTCACATCGCGGACGTCACACACTTCGTCAGGGAGGGCTCGCTCACCGACCTGGAGGCGCGCAGCAGGTGAGGAGACGGGAGGGTCGCGGACGATGTTTGCAGGTCAGAAGGTCACTGTGTGATTTCTGTGAGAGGAAGCAGAAACAGCGAGTCAGAGCGAGGAGAGCGCCGCCGAATCAGCGGTTTCTCTGAAGGACAGCAGACTTCAAAAAGAGAAAAAAGCCTTAAAAGTTCAAACTGACCAACAACACAGCAGGAGTTCAAGGGACCAATAAGATATTTGGAACAGATATCCATTTACAATAAAAACCGAAATCTTTCTGTCAGAATCTCGAGTTTGAAATATAACAAACAACACAAAACTTTATTTAAAACGCCTTTAGCAAATGTTAAATAAAAATTAAAACGCTCATCATCATATAAAACAAGTTCCCTTTTTTGCTTTTGATTTGATTTATTCAGCACTTATTAAAACCAACAGTGTTGAGGAGCGAGGCTCCCACGAAACATCAGTCACTTCGCGGCCGCTCAACGCGGAGAAAAAAACAAATATGAAATTATTTTAGAAAGTTAAAAATTTACATATAAAATGGATCAATGAAAAATAGTTCCCTGACGTTTTAAAAAGTAAAAGTTCCTCCCATGTTGTAACTTTCTTTGCACTTTTTTATTCATAAATTTTACCGCTGGTCATTAACCCTGAAACACCTGGGTCGTCATCTGTTGTGGACTCTTTTCACAAGCGTCTAAATCTCAGAAACCTGAGGACATTTGTTTAAATTATTTTGAAAAATGTAAAAAAAAAAAAAAAAAAAAAAAGCAAAGAGCAACCTG
>NW_024701176.1:0-467 GCF_008729295.1 Plectropomus leopardus | reverse complement strand
AGGTGTTTCTGTGTCTGTCCATCTGTAAACAAATTTTGGCAATTCCAATGCATCACAACCATTTAAAGTATAGTCATAAAAAATAAGACATGGCTGCAGCAAGGTCACTAGACTATTTATTTCTGTCCTTGTTGGGCAGAAACAACTGAATTTCCCTGATAAAAGTGTATCTTAAACTTTTTTTGTTTTGTCATTTTGTGGCCAAATAACACCTATGCTCTAAATAAGTTAAGTGATATTAATATATTTCTATATTTAGATCCCATACATTCATTTCTTAATGATCCTAGTTGATCCTCAGCTGTGCTCTCCTCACCTGTCATTGTGAAGATCCCCACCACCAAGCTAATGCTCCGGTTTCCCAGCAAGGTCATCTCCATTCCAGTGGCTCCACTTTTCCTCTGTTTTCTTTTGGACTTAAAAGAAGCCCAGATGCCGGTCCCAAGGACCAGCAGGTAGAAAAACAC
>NW_024701175.1:0-602 GCF_008729295.1 Plectropomus leopardus | reverse complement strand
TATTATGCAACCGAGTCGGTGTCCGCGGAGGTTTCTTCATCTTCCACACATCATTGCTACTTGAAGAGAAACAACTACATAATAATAATTGTTGTAAGTCCTACTGTCTTTAAGGTTCTAGTGTTCGTCCTTTTGTTGAAACTATTCTGGAGAAGTGTTTTTAATAATTAGGCCTTGTCCACACAAGCCTGGGTTATTTTGCAACCGTGAACATGTGTTCCCGGTTTTATTCTTCTGTCCACAAGCAACCGTGTCTTTGGAACAAAAAAAGGAGTTCAGGATGAAGTTTTCGGCCCAGTTGGGTTTCAGTGGTTGCATGTGAATATGACAATCGCTATTATTTCCATTGTTTACATCAAAGCTGAGCGGCATGACAAACTACACGTTCTAAAATGTCTGTGATTATAATTTTTCTTTTATATATCTTCTTTATGATGAAGATTTGAAGGAGCTGAACTTCCATTTGTTTGTCTCTCTTTCTCTAGTGAATGTGGCAGTGTAAAGGGTGTTCAGTCGCTGTGCAAAGTAGGTCAGAATTGCTTCACCATTATAAACTCAAACACCCACATTTTGGACGCACCATACGTTATCCATGTACGTAT
>NW_024701174.1:0-335 GCF_008729295.1 Plectropomus leopardus | reverse complement strand
CCTGGCCTGTTGTAGTGATGAAGGGGGCGGAGTCTGTCCAGCTGCCCTGTCAGGTATCCAGTTTACCTGAGGACACCAGAGTTGTGTGGAGCCGCTTCGATCTCAGTCCCTCGACCGTCCACCAGCATCAGAGCAAATATGAGCCGTACGTTCAAAACCAGCAGTACAGCAGCCGGACGTCCGTGTCAGCTGACGCTCTGAGAACCGGAGACCTCAGTCTCACTCTGACAGAACCGGACGTCTCTGACGGCGGCGTCTACACCTGCATCGCCCACAACCACAAACGGGAAATTAGACGGAGTATTGTGCATCTGCACGTCACAGGTGAGGAACAA
>NW_024701173.1:0-368 GCF_008729295.1 Plectropomus leopardus | reverse complement strand
ACCAGAGACCAGAGAAACAAACAAACCTCCTTGACTTCAAACTTGAAGTGCAGGTCTGTGAGTTCGTCCAGAGCCGACCGCTGGTGGTCCTCGTCTGTGGACGGCTCGCTGGCGTCTTCGTCTGAATCTGAAAACAAACATAAATCATCACGACGTGAAAAGTCGTTCTTCCTTTTTCTAATTCTTTGTTTCAAATCAGCATCAGTATTTATGACTCAGCAATACTGAACAGCCAATCAGAGAGCACACAGACCTGTTTCCACAGTGTCGAGGAGGGCAGGGTGAAGGCCGAGCGCTCGTGGTCGAGATTCAGCCAACGACCGCATCTGACACAGGAAATACGCCCAAATATGGTAACTTGGTACAAA
>NW_024701172.1:0-2383 GCF_008729295.1 Plectropomus leopardus | reverse complement strand
CATTTTCAGGTCCGTTTTTTTTCTCACTTTTACTGAGTTCTTGCACTGTCAGTGGTGACGGTGCCACGTGACGCGGTTGTTTTCTTAACGAAGCCACGGCTTTCTACGTAGACCAGACAGTGACGTGAAAAGCAGGTGTTTTAAGCCACAATTGCTGAAGGCCGTGGCTGTTTTTGGGGACTCCTTGATGTTTTTTCCAACGGTGCCACAAAAAGCAGCTGTTTTGTACAGAGACGTTTCTGCTTTTAGCGGGGATTTCTGAGAAGCTGATTCGAGACCAACCAACAACAAAAACTGTTTGACCAGCAACTTTTAATGCACCAAATATTTTTGAAGAGATCTGACGAGCTTTTGCTGAGACACTGCTGCTGCACAGCAGGGACAGTACCATGAAAAGCGAGTATTTTAAGCTGAAACTGTTCAAGACCAACAAACAAAACTGACTGTGGATTATAAAGTCATTTCTGTGTTTGAAGAAACTTTTTAACGTAACAAAAAGGCATGTTTTTTAACGACCTGATGTTTTTCCAATGAGATGGAGGCACGAAAAGCAACTGATTGTTTACTGAGACATCACAGCTTTTCCAAAAACTCGAGTATTTCAAGCCAAAACTGTTCAGGACCAATAGCGAACAACAACAGCAGTTTGTCCACCAGCGTTTTTTAAAGAGACACTGCTGTGCTTCCAGCTGGCACCACGACAGCCTGTTATTTTAAGACAAAGCTGTTCAAGACCAACAAACAAAAAAACCTTTTTGGGCACCAACTGTGTTTTTTTATTGATGACCTGCTGCTTTTCTAGCAGAGATTTCTGCCCCCAAAAACGCAGACGTCATATTAACCACAGTGTTACATAAAAATATAAAAAAATCAGCAGCATAAAAATGTCCAAATGCAAGTTAAAGCAGAGCTCTATTTACTTTCCATGTGGATGTGCAATTAAAATATTCTGACCCTAAAAAAAAAAAAAAAGAAGAATTCTGATCTCAGTATTGATCAAAGATTATCTTGTTGGCCGTAATCATGCAGCCCTGCTCTCTTGTAAACCAACAAAAATCTGAATGAAAGATAAGGCAGACACACCGCTCTCTAATCTCTGATTCAGAGCAGAAAGCTCAACAGGGCTGCAGGAAATACAAATATTTGGGCCTGAAACTTTACCTAACTGTGTGCTCGGATAAACCGTGGGACAGAAATATATTCATAACAAGATATAAGAGACAAAATGCACCGCTTCTGTTAGCGCTGACTCAGATTTCTGACGATCGTCTGACTTTTAAACGTGCGACCTGACAGCAGCAGAGAGGACGTTCATCCTCTCATCTGACGATTAACTCTGCTAATGTTTGCTCTCAGCAGCCTTCAGCTCAACTTTCCGCTCTTTGCTTCAACTTTAACGCTGCGTTCAGGTGAATTCCAGCAGCGCGTGTCCCGTAGACTCTGACGCTCCGGCGGGTCGGCTGCTGGAAACCTTGAACTCGGCGCCCTTTGAGATAAAAAATGCTAAATAACAAGGGTGAGTGAGCCGCGGTGTCTAATTGTAATAGAGGTAATCTTCATGAAAGGCCACACTGCACACGGCTCCCAGGGGTCTTTGTCTCTTATTGAGTCTCTCGCAGCCTATCAGCTCCTACCGGGAGCTTAGTTCCTCCTTTCCTTCGGTGAATTGCCTTCGGGCGGCCTCCACTTTGTTCCCTCTTGTCTCCCAATGGAGGGGTGACCTTCCCATCCCATTCAGGACTGCATAGTCACTGCCGATGTACCGGCGGGGATTGAAAACCCATCTCCTCGGGAAGCATGTCACGTCCGTCTGTGCCCTACCTTCCTCTCACTCCTCCGAATCGCACCTCCGTCTCCTCGCCTCACTCCTTCCTTCTTACAGACAACTTAACCTTTTACACCTGCTGCTGATTTCCTCTTAGAAGATGTTTACCGGCTTCATCCCACCAGCAAGTGTTTTCCACCAGCGCTCCAAGTACACAAAGACACCACCGCAGTCATTTTTGTACTTTAGACGAGGAGATTAAGGGAAATCTGTGAGCTTTTTCACCATCAAATTACCAAATTATTGGTGTTGTTGAGCACAGAGCGGCGGCACAAAAGAAATCTCAACTGAAAAGAAATGAGACTAAATTGTGCACTTTGTCATGAGGATCTTCGTTTGTAATCAGCACACAAACACATTCACAAAGATTTCAGCACGTTTAAAGGAGATCTGAAATAGATGTAAAACGCTCCGTAACCACTCAGACCTTTAAAAACACAAAGGACGATCATACTAAAGTAACACAAATTATAAATAAAAACTGTTAACGTGAGCTGACAAATAATCTTAACTCAAGGTTTGTTTATTCATCTTTTCGGGGCATTTAACCCTTTAGGG
>NW_024701171.1:0-623 GCF_008729295.1 Plectropomus leopardus | reverse complement strand
AGCAGCCAGAGTTGCCTTCGCCATTAACCACCTCACGGGTCGAGCTCGCCTATGGGGGACGGCAGAATGGGAGAGGGGCACGCCAGCCTGCTTGTCGTTTCATGCCTTCGCTGAGGAATTACGCAAGGTTTTTGGTCCGATTCCTATGGGTCCAGACGCCACTGGGGGGCTCCTGAATCAACGCCAGGGTAATCGATCCGTCGCAGACTTCGCCATTGAGTTCCGAACGACGGCTCGCCTGAGTGATTGGAACCCAGCTGCCCAGTGTGATGCTTACCTGAATGGTCTCGCCCCATACATTAAAGATGAACTGGTTTCGTTTGATCTTCCGCATTCCTTAGATGGCTTGATCGAACTCACCACTCGTTTGGACAGATGAATCCTGGCGAGGAGAAGAGAACGGCTCCGGGAGGGGGAGACTCGTCGGACTCTCTCCATTCAGCCTGGTCCTTCCTCTGGTCCTCCCTCGAACCCCGTACAGGGGACTGAGCCCATGCAGGTGGGTTGCACCCGGTTGACAGCTGAGGAGCGGGAGAGACGGCGTTGGGGCAACTTATGTCTGTACTGTGGTCAAGCCGGACACATTCTGCTGAGCCGATCCCGGAACTCTGCCTCCAATCCTC
>NW_024701170.1:0-788 GCF_008729295.1 Plectropomus leopardus | reverse complement strand
TTTTTTTCCACAAGCATCCAAGTGGAAAACAAATTTCATGAACTGAGTTTATCACCAGAAAAATCAGAGAAATCTTTGCCTTTTTTCCCTAAATAACTAACCTGCGTCTGATGAATATTTTGGCTTTAACCTTCAGCAGCGGCTCCTTCTGGTCCTCCTCTTTTTTTGGCCTCCTTTCCTCCATCGTGTTTCTGCGTTTCTTTCCAGGTCCTCTCTCCCAGCAGGACCGCAGACAATACGTCTGGTCACTCTGCCTCGGGCCCTTTGAGTCGACCGCTTTCTCTCTGACTCTTTATTCTCCACGTTCCTCTCTGACTGCGTCCGCTCTCCTCGTTCGCTGCTTCACTCGAGAAGCAGATCTGTTAGAAATCCCTGACTGAAGAGTCGAGTTCAGATCGACACGTTTTCTTTTCCAGGCTCATGAAAGACAACATGTTTATCTTTGCAGCAGAATAATGAACATATTTATACACATATTCATAATTATTATTAATCAAAAAGCAGCAGTTTTCTGTAAAAACAACCCTAACAAACGAAAAAAAAAAAAAAAATTTAGTGGTGTATTTCAGGGATACAGTCCTAAAAGCAAGGACATTTCTAGAAATTTGGGATGTTTTGAGGATTTTAGAGCATTTCTAGGACTATTGGGACATTTCTTGGATTTTAGGGTGTTTCTATCAATTTCTGATGTTTCTAAGATTTCAGAACATTTATAGGATTTTAGAGAATTTTTGGATTCATTTCACAGATTTTAGGACATTTCTAAAATTTTCCAATGTGGATTTTTT
>NW_024701168.1:0-251 GCF_008729295.1 Plectropomus leopardus | reverse complement strand
GCCAGGTCACAAGTCAAGAGTACTTTCCCAGTCAGAGACATGAGATTTTTATCTTTCAGGCAGAAAGAGAAACAAAAGTATGAGCACAACTAAATCTGTTTAACCTGATAATGTTTCTCAGCCATGAAACCTGTTTCTGAAATCATGTTACAATGAACAACACATGCAGATCAAATATGTGCAGAGTTCCTCAAATGCTAAGTTTTATACAGACTGGCCAACTTGCACTTCAGTCTCCACGTAACAATCTG
>NW_024701167.1:0-711 GCF_008729295.1 Plectropomus leopardus | reverse complement strand
ATTAATATTTACTGCTATGTATTATAAGGTTTAAATTTTTGGCAAACTTGCATGTAAAGAACTTTAACATATCCCAGGCTGTAATAATAGCAATTAAAGAAAAATCTACATTGCATGTAGTATACTGAAAATAATTCATTTTTCTTGTTATTTTTTCATCTAAAAATATAACGGCATCATGAGAAAAATCTGGCATTTATAGGGTTAAAATTCTGAAAATTAACGAATATTTGAAATTTATGATTAAGACTGATGTTGGTTAAAATTGTAATCTAATTTATTTGAATTGAACTTCACTAAATTGGACTTAATTTTATTTTACTTTAAATGTTACATTACATTAAATGTTACCATTTGATGCAGCGTAGCAGATCAAAGCTGGAGGTCAAAATAAAAACGCAGCACAATGACACAAAAATGTAAAGCCGCACAAGAAGAAGAGAAAAAAGAAAAGAGACACACGAGTCAAATAATACACACAAAGAAGAGGACACACGTCCGCTCAGTCTCACCTGAGCCAGCGGCTGCACCATCTCGTCTGCCGCTTTGCCCTCCATCGCCGCCTGCAGGGGCTGCAGGGCGGCCGTCACTGCAGCGTCCAGACGCTCCAGCATCTGCTTCTTATCCGGGTCTGTCGTCGACGCCAAGTAAACCTTAAAGGGCTAAAAACGAACATAGGACAAATATTCACGCTCAGTTCTTGTCTGTGGT
>NW_024701166.1:0-693 GCF_008729295.1 Plectropomus leopardus | reverse complement strand
TGCTTATTTTCAGGTAATATTCTTGGATGGTTTTTGCTTTTTTTTTACCTATTTTTTGGGCCACATCTTCTGAAGTTGCCCCCCCCCCACATGTTTTTGAGAGGAATAAAAACAATTTGCCCAGGTTTCAAAGAGTTAAACTAGATAAGATAATTGAAACAATTACAACAAACAGCACCAGTGAAGAAAAAGTATTGTATTTAGAATACAGAATAATTGGTTAAATTAATAAAAAAAAAAAAATGCAGGTTTTCGTACCCAAATGCTTAATCTTATGTAGATAGTAAATATTAGTTCTACGACAAACTCATGTTATAAATTCTAAGTATGAAAAAACAGGAAAAAAACTCTAGCATATGCTCCAAAAAGATTTACTCAGTACCTCCACACCTCCACACGTTTCGGGCAATAGTCCTTCCTCAGACCATTGCCCAAAATGTCACACGTGTGGAGGTACTGAATTTATTCATTTTTATATTCAAATTTTAAATTGACCTTATAAATAAACAAAAAAAAGTTGCTGGGGATTTTCTGTATATGATGCTGACGGTTTCAGTTTTGATTAAACATTTGCTAAAGGCATTTAAGAGAGTTTTGTGTTGGTTTGTTATATTCCAAATTCCAAATATTGACAAATAATTTTTATTGTAAATGCACGTCGGTCCTAAATATCGGTTATTCTGAATCATCTTT
>NW_024701165.1:0-960 GCF_008729295.1 Plectropomus leopardus | reverse complement strand
ATTGCATAGCTTGCTGCCCCCTTGTGATTTCAGAGAAATCAAAACAATTTGCTTAGGTTCCAGTTAAACTTTATATTGCAGAATTATTATACATTTTAGGCATTTTTCCAGGTCAATTCCTGTTATTGTTTCATTTTATTTTTTTTCAGGTAATTTCCTTGCACATTTCTAGTAATCCCTTGCTAGCTTTGGGGCCATTTCTTCAATTATTTTACTATTATTATTTTCTACACTAAGTTTCAGGGTTAATAAAGTTGATTTTTTTTTAAAGAAGCAATTTTAGATATGATAATTCATTCTTTTGTATCATTAGAATTTGATTTAGATTAAAATTGATACAAAATTGCAAAACTGATACACTGTTTCTTTGGGTCAGGGGTCAGCAACTTTTACAATTAAAAGAGACATTTTTGACCAAAAATAATTTTAAAAACCTGTCTAGGGCTGCAAAACAAATCTTAACCTTATAATTAACGTAACACAGCCTATTAAGTCTAAATATGTCTATCAACATTATTTGTCTAAATAAGTATTTATTGATATGTTTTACAACAATGTGGCTACTCTACAGTGGGCTATTGGTGGTTATAGTGATTATATTATTAACTTTTTAGATTTGGCAGTTAAAGCAAACAAATCTTGTTAAGATTTCCTCTGAGACTTTTTGATTTGTAGTGCAAAACTAGCCAAGCAAGGGAAACTCGAGACAAGCCACCATCATTGAGGTAATGCAAACATTTAAAGAAAAGGCACAAGGCCATAGACGTATGACACATATATTAATTCAATTTAATATAATGATTCAGTGGGTTTTCTAAAAGTGGAAAATGTAAGCATTTATTAAGACCTAGAGCCACTGGAAGCCACTAGAGAGCAGCTAAAGAGCTGCATGTGGCTCCAGAGCCACAGATTGCCTACCCCTGCTTTAGGTATTTCATATTATTATTGTGTGGAGATTTA
>NW_024701164.1:0-439 GCF_008729295.1 Plectropomus leopardus | reverse complement strand
CTGCAGTGCTTACAAGCAAAGTAAAATACTCCACATGTAAGCACTTAGTATCCAAACTTAAGAACTGAAGTCAATATGATATTTCTAGTTTTCAGAAATTGTTGCAATGACATATTTTTCAAAAAGCCTCCAGAGCAGCTGTAGAAGAGTCCCGCCAGGCATTCTCAATCTCTGACACATTACAAAGATACTGCCATTAAGCTTGTCTAGTCTAAAAGGAGCGTAATGTATTCTTTATAAAATATTATATCAATTTTGTCTGCGTTTGGTGGATATCAATCATAATCTAATTTTAAAAAATATTTAAAAGCTGTATTTGTTCAACAGTGATTGTATCTACTAATGTGAGGAAAGCTGTATAACTCATAAATTGGATCATAAATTATGATTAAAAACATAGAGACACAAAAGATTCTGCCAAAGTCAGCACCTAAGAGTT
>NW_024701163.1:0-541 GCF_008729295.1 Plectropomus leopardus | reverse complement strand
CTCTCTAACTCTCAGTAATGTTTCCACCGCTGTCTTCTGTTTGTGTTTGTGTTATGAAGTCTTAAGGGATGAGGCCATCGGAGGCACCAAGCCCCAACCCTCCAAGACCACAGAGGAGCACAGTGATAGTAAGAAGGTTGACCTTGTAAAGGAAGAGGAGCCTGCATCACAAGGTACCTCAGTTAAAGAAACTGCCAGTTTTCCTCCTGAATTAAGCCTTTTAATAAGTAAAAAAAAAATCTGATAATTGATGTGTAGAGGGTAATCTGATGGCCTCAGTGTGATGAGCTGAATGGCAAAAATATTGGGGCATTCTTTGTTTTATCAGAGAGTACAGTAGAGAGCTGACAGGAAACAACAGGAGAGGGAGAGTGGAGATGACATGTGACAAATGACCTTAACCAGACTCAGTCTACGAAGTTGTGCTAACGTGGTCAGCGTTTTAAACCTCTTGCTACTCAGGACACCCCTTAATTTTATTTCCATCACTGAAAAAAAGGAAAGGAAATGATCCAAAGTATCCACTACATCTACTATTTCA
>NW_024701162.1:0-670 GCF_008729295.1 Plectropomus leopardus | reverse complement strand
TGTAGCAGGATGAGGGTGGCGCTCTGCTCTGTCCTCTCGCTCCTTCTCTCTCTCTCTCTTTCTCCCGCTGCTGCCTTGATTGGAAGGCGGCGCTTGGAGTATATACGTGCTGGCGCACACCTGTCCCACATTCACCTCCTGAAAGCCAGTGGCGTGGCTCAGCTGGCGTGAGGCTGAAGCGTGGGATACGGGTCTGTTTTGGCGTCGGCTGGAACCTGGCACTCCGAAACTGCTTGAATGCGGGTGCATTGTCTGACTGACGGCGGATGATAGTGCTCACACTCTGCGTGGGATCGGCTCATTGCGGTGTTTTTTTTTCTCATCTGCGAGGTAGGCCTTTCCTCTGTTTCTGCTGCAGTTGTTTTGCTGAGCTGCGTTCTAGTAATGGCTGCATTTCTCTTTAATCCTAGCTCTCCTTGCAGCTGTAGAGCCATCAGCATCTCAGCTCCCAGTTTCCCACGCCAACTCATCGTTCGGCTCAGAGCCTCGGTGTGCGGCCTTGCTAACGCCGTCGTTGTGCGCAGTAGGCCTGAAATTCTTTGGCCATCACCTGTTTTATTGTTTGTGTATTGTCCACTGTTTTTTTGTCAACATAATCTTTTTAGTGTTATTTTGCATTTGACCTTGGTTCATTTCATTCGGTATTTTGCATTTTATTATGTTTGGTTAA
>NW_024701161.1:0-1698 GCF_008729295.1 Plectropomus leopardus | reverse complement strand
CGCACGCACGCACGCACACACACACACACACACACACACACACACACAAACACACACACACACACACACAGTTTGTTCAAAGCCTCTGGGTTTCACAACAACAGGAAGGGAGGGGCATTTGCGGGATACTTAATTAAAAACATTAAAAATAAAATTTTATGTTTCCCCGGGGCAGAGTCAGTTATCTACTTTTTGGTTTTAATGGGAAATTAGGTCGTATCAAATGATGCATCTTCTGAAACAAACTTAGAAATTGAACGCTATAAAAGGAAACAGTTTAGACGCAGCATACAAAAATCCTACTCGTCAAATACGGACAATTTCAGTGGACGTTTGCGCCGCACAGCGACGCATTAAGGCACCTGTTCAGGCGGTATGAAACTCACCTCAGGCGACAGTGAAACCATTCAATCAATTACTGTCAGTCAATCGAGTTATTTTAATAACAGAGTAGTGTGCCAGTATTTGTAGTAACATATGTCACACGACGCATCATGTGACGCCTCACACGTCATATTTAGCCGTTTAGGTCCCCTGACAAAGCGGCAATATTTGACAAATTAGGATGAAAATGTGAAGAAACAGAAATGAAAGTAGAGCAGTGACAGCAGGCCCCCGTGCACGCTGTTATGAGGAGCCCTAGTTATAAAGTAGCTACCGTACGATCTGGTCACATGATCAAATGGAGACTTATTACCCAGAATTCTTATTTGCATATGTATTGGCGACGTTGCGGTGATTTAGTATATGCTACAGCTGTTGGCTAAAGTTCGAAATTTGGGTGGACAACTCGCAATTTCCCTTTTTTCTGTGCAGCCCTCAATCATATACTGGCTCCCTAAATTAGCACATTAAACTCTGAGTTTGTCTGTTTTAGTCCAAACAAACCCCCCAAAACAAAATAAACACAACAATCTACAGATAGTATCGGTTTTGTTCTCAAAGACGGTTTTTAACCCTTTGACACCACCTGAGAAATGTTTTTAAAAACATGGAAGAAAGCAATGAAAAACTTCAGAAGAAATGACCAAAAAAACTGAAGAAATTAGTCAAAATTACAGTGAAATTACCTGAAAATCAGCACCAAAGAAGCAAAAAGGAAAATAAAAATAAATACATAAAATAAAACAAAACAAACGACAAAAAGGAAGTCACCTGGAAAAAATGCCTAAAAAGTAATAATTTTGAAGCATAATTTTAAATATAGAATTGTAATAATCCTAAATCCTAAATTATTTTTTTTAATTTCATATCCAAAATGACTAACTTCTTTAAATTACTCATCCAGTTGCTCGTTGCCTTTTTGTCCCATTTTTTCAAAACAATTCAAACCAAATTCGCTCATATTTCAAAGGTCTGAAGACCTGTGAACGCGGTCTGAACACACAACAAGAAAAACGATGTCGATCCAGGTTTCAAAGGGTTAAGCAGCCAGTATTGCGTATCGCACATTGAGTGAGTGTAACTTTGACCAAGAGATGAAGGAGAAAAAAAACTTACAGTTTTATTATTTCAAACAATTAAAAAATAACTACAAGTTCCTCTTGATGTCCAAGAACAAGAGAAGAGCGGGCAACAAAATGTCGTCAGACGCGAGTGAATTTTCCTCTTAAGACGTCAGAAATACCAAACACATCAGTCAGATTAACACGAAATGTACTGAGCTCATTCACGTTCCTAAAAAACATGAACAAAAAA
>NW_024701160.1:0-255 GCF_008729295.1 Plectropomus leopardus | reverse complement strand
TGATTTCCATCTGCACTGGCATGAAAAAGGACTTTGTTGTCAGTAAAAAGCCATGATTCATGACTGTCATGAAAAATGTTCAGCTTCAGATGAACTTGGCAAGCCGAAGTTTAGGCTTTTATATTCCCAAAGGAAAATAAGCCATTAAGGGACATGGCCCTAAAACGTTTTCATCAATATTTCTGTAACATATATAGGGGCTTTTTTTCACAGTTTGAGGTTGGTAACTCTAAGCGCAACCTTTCACCATATCTG
>NW_024701159.1:0-890 GCF_008729295.1 Plectropomus leopardus | reverse complement strand
ATAAGTTAAAGTACTGTTATAATAAGTTAAAGTACTGTTATAATAAGTTAAAGTACTGTTATAATAAGTTAAAGTACTGTTATAATAAGTTAAAGTACTGTTAAAGTTAAGTGTTGTTGAGTGATATTTATATTTTGTCAGACGCTGAGCTAAACGTTAACATGTATGTTATGTTATAACATGGCTTATTACTGTTCCTCTGAAAATCCTGTGTGCGTGCGTGTGTGTGTGTGCGCGTGTGTGTGTGTGCGTGTGTGTTTGTGTGTGCGTGCGTGTGTGTGCGTGTGTGTGCGTGTGTGTCTGTGTGTGCGCGCGCGTGTGTGCGTGCGTGTGTGTGTCAGGTTCTTCAGGCGGTGCTGGGTGACGTTTGACCGCAGTGTGAACATAAAGGAGACGTGCTGGAACCTGCAGAACATCAGGGTAAACACACACGCACACAAACACACACACACTGCAGTACACAGTACTTGTACTCAGAGACAGAGTAGTAGTATAAAGTGCAGTATTTGTCCCTCAGCTCAGAGACTGCGAGCTGTCTCCGGTGGTCAACAGAGATCTGTGTCGACGCGTCCGCACTGTTAACGGCCTGACGCACCACAGACCCGTGGTGAGGAACGACATCCGTCTGTCGGCCCGACTCGTCCACAGTCTGGACCAGAGGGGGGAGCTGTGGGCGGGACAGGTACGCTGTCCTCACGCCGTCCTCACGCTATCCTCATTCTCTCCTCACTCTGTCCTCACACCGTCCTCACTCTGTCCTCACTCTCTCCTCACACCGTCCTCACTCTGTCCTCACTCTGTCCTCACACCGTCCTCACTCTGTCCTCACACCGTCCTCATTCTCTCCTCACTCTGTCCTCACACCGTCCTCACTCTGTCCTCACACCGTC
>NW_024701158.1:0-849 GCF_008729295.1 Plectropomus leopardus | reverse complement strand
TATTTAATATGTAATTATCCAGGTTTTTCACTCTTCTTTGGCCGTTTTCGCGTGGTAGTACTGCGAGTATCAAAAAGTGGAATTTCACTTTTTTTTCTCATTTGCATATGTTGCAAGCATGTGTGCATAAAGCACACAGAGTCAGTTGTTTCTAACCTCCTCTGGTTGGCGCTCTGTTATATTCTCATATTGATTTGAATTTGATTATTTGTTCAGCTCTACTGCTGTTTTTGCTCAGTTTGATTTTCGCTCAACATGAATTTGCAGTAAAAGCAAAAAAACAAAACATCACCAGCAATCTATCATTATCTTTGTCATAATATGCGCAATAATATTTTCCCGAATAACTGTTAAAGGTTGACAAAAATAAAATGTATTTTTAAGTCCTATTTACTAAGATTTTTTTCATTGAATTTTGTCTGTCTTTCTGCAGTTGGTTTAGAGCCCCCACAGCTGTCCGTGTCTGAAGAGAGACATCTGGCCATCCTCACAGAGCTCCCTTTTGTGGTTCCTTTCGAGGAGAGAGTCAAGGTATGCTGTATACGGGCTGAGTGTTGGAGGGTTTGCCAAAGAACTATGTTGTTTCCGTCAAATTGAGGGCCCTATTATCGACATTCTGTATAAGCAAAAAATTGCATGCAGTTATACATTTAACATCCTATTATGGAAGTGCAACACTGCTGCTGTAGATCATAATGTTGCTGCATAATTCTTCCAAGCTGTGTGACTGAAACTTGGGCAGTATATCGATAGAAACTGCACAGTTTTATTCTTAAGTATTTTTCTGATGAAGTATCGTCATGTGTACAATGATCAGGTCTGTCACAATCAACCACAGGATGTTGGACA
>NW_024701157.1:0-903 GCF_008729295.1 Plectropomus leopardus | reverse complement strand
CATTGATAAACAGTATAATGGGTCTGGGCAGGCTGGAGATTGGCTCCAGATTTCCTGTGCTGTGATTGGTCTGTCCGGCCGTCACTCAGCGCTCTCTGTGATGTGATTGGCCGGGGGAGCGGATGTCCGCTATGTTCAGTACTGGGTCTCGGAGCGGGACCGACACCGAGAGCTGCCCCCAAATAAGTTAAAAAAAACCCGCCGTTACCGACCGGCCCGGCCCGCAAGGAGGCTTCGGGACCGACAGGAGCCCCACAGTCTCCGGTACACCGGCACAGACAGACAGAAGCCCCCCCCCCCGGACCCGGAGTCCCGGCCCTGCAGCTCCGCGGGGCCCGGCGAGGCGCGGCGGCCGCAGATGGAGCCTGCTCCGGCCAAGGCCAAGCCGCAGGGCCGCCTGCTGCTGTCCACCCAGCTGGACGCCAAGGACGAGCTGGAGGAGGTGAGTCGAGACCCGGGAGAGGGTCTGACCCGGGACGGAGCGGGTTACCGGCGGCCGTTCACCGTACAAAGAGAAGCTAACAGGCTAGTTAGCATCGTTAGCTCTGTTAGCTTAGCGCTGGCCACTTTGTTTATAGGCTGCCCTCTGTCCCCCTGTGTCTCCAACGCACGGGGGACAGACAGGAGGACAAATAGTTAGCTTAGCATGCTGAGTCTACGTAAATAGCGCGGTGAGACGGGGACAGGTCTCGGTGTCTCACCTGTCCTCGTTGAGCTGCAGCTGGTTTAAAGGGATAGTCTGCAGTGGGGTCCAGTTCAGGGGCGTCTCCAGGATCAGAGGACACGGGGGGCTCAGCCCGGACCTCCGGGAGACAAAAAACAAAAGAAAATCTGCTGAGACTGTTTAGTCCTGCAGCTCAGAGCAGTGGACAGGAAGAGACAACGACAACAACAACAACAACA
>NW_024701156.1:0-815 GCF_008729295.1 Plectropomus leopardus | reverse complement strand
AAAAAAAAATGCCTTCTAAACCAACGGGGATGCCAAAACAAAAATTTCCAAAATACAAATAAATCTGAACATACTGAAAAAATCTTAAAGTTATCTGGATTTCCACAGACAAACGCTTCCTGCACATATTTATATTTACATGTTTAGATCCCGGGCTGTTTATTAGACACTGGGCTGAAGCCTGGATGTCCAGGAATAATGACGCCACTGTAGAGCAGAAAGGCAGAGACAAAGAGACAAAGAGACAGAGAGACAGAGAGACAGAGAGACAAAGAGACAAAGAGACAGAGAGACAGAGAGACAGAGATCAGCTGTCTCCTCCGCGTGCAGAGATCCTCTGAGGTGTGATGTAACGCCGCTCGGTGACGAAGGGAAAGACACAAGTTGGCAGCAATCTGAGGCTCGTTTTGCATCTTTGTCACGACGTGCAAATTCTCCCCTTCTCTCCATCGAAAGGTTCGGCAGCTCGTCGCCAACTCACAGAGAGAAGAAGAAAAAGAGCGGGAAGAAACACAAGAGAGACAGGTGAGTGCGAGTGTCGTCATCAGTGACATGAGAAAGACTCAGAGGTTTTTCAGCCCGCCGCACAGGGACGGATGTGACGGGGACAAGGGAGGAAAGGTGGGGAGAAAAAGAAAGGGAAGACTTTAAGATAGATGAGAAGAAAATAAAGGGGAAAGAGAAATGAAGAAGGAAAGATAAACAGGAGAAAAGGGAAAAGAAAGAGCAGGAGGACTAAAACAAAAGAGGAGAGCAAGAAAAATAAAGTGAAAATGAAAGAAGAGAAGAAGAAAAGGGAAGGAGGAAAAATGAGG
>NW_024701155.1:0-579 GCF_008729295.1 Plectropomus leopardus | reverse complement strand
TAGATTTTATATGACTTTATCTTATCTAATTTGTATGTTATATTTTATTCTTGTTTATCACTCAAATCACTTTTTTTTTTTTGCATTTTCTGTGATTCTGACTCTTGAGCTTGTAAAAGGGTAATTCACGCCTAAAATGTTCTCTTACCTAAAAGAAGAGCAAATATAAGAGGACACTGGTGAATCCCAAAAAACAATGAGCCCTGACAAAATGAGAAGAAATTGTGGATAAGAGCAAAAAGAAGAGAACATTTTTTTGCATATTTCTTGCATGAGATCCATCATATCTGCTGAGTTTACATACCAGATCAGCAGAGTTATGCAGATTATTTTGTAAATATTTCTCTTTTCCCCCATAAAAATCTAAATCCAGTCTAGTAGGAAATTTTGTCTCACTGCTTCTTATTCAAAATGATACTGAAAAACGAGTTAATTGTTAAATGTTTCTTTTAACTTACAAGGTATGAAAACATGTAAAACAAGAATAAACTGATAAGATAATACTTCAAATGACTATTGATTGGCATCAGAGATTTCAAATGATTCATAAAAAATGTGCTGTGTGAGACTTCTGCAGCT
>NW_024701154.1:0-614 GCF_008729295.1 Plectropomus leopardus | reverse complement strand
GGCATTGTAAACAATGGGTTTGGACCCGGAAATAGTACTTTCGTTACGTCACCATTGAAAGTTTGGATAGTATGTATTGTTTTAACTTAAATGAACTACAGTATAGTGCATTGACAGAGTATTTTCGACCCTTGATTTCACCACTGTAATCCCCCACACTATTTATTTCCACACAATATAACCTCATTAGTTAAACTCATTAGAATCTATTTGCATCAATCAGCATAATACAGTTTTACTATTGTGGCTCCAAACAGAAAAGCTGGAAGGTTACTCACAGTTCAAAAGTTTCCAGACAAATGTGAGTCCACTCACAGGCCCAGTGGTGATGATGAAGGGCGGCAGCGGGTCTTCCTTGGAGCCAGAGATGCTCCAGTGTTATCCCGGTCACGCGGGCCGCTATCACAGTCCATCTAACCAGCGCGAGCCTTCGATCGATTATAAATCGGCGCGAGCCAGTCGTTAGCAAGGTGCTAACAGATATGCTAGCAGCAGCAGAAATTGACATTTGCTCGCAGACGCACTGTACGGCAAAAAAAAAAAAACTAACAGCCGAATCACACACTTCTTTTGAAGGAGTTTAGTTATCACGGAATGCTCACTTTTGGTCCCTA
>NW_024701153.1:0-911 GCF_008729295.1 Plectropomus leopardus | reverse complement strand
GTGTGTGTGTGTGTGTGTGTGTGTGTGTGTGTGTGTGTTTAGATGAGGAGAAGGTGGCATTTGTCAACTGGATTAACAAAGCCTTGGCGAAAGATCCAGACTGCCAACATCTGCTACCCATGAACCCCAGTGATGACAGTCTCTTCACCTCTGTCCGTGATGGCATCCTGTTATGGTAACCCCCCCCCCCCCAACACACACACAGAGACACACATGAATACATACAGTACAAACCTCTAATATGAAATAGACAACTTTCCTACTCACTCACACTTCTTGTTCTCTTTCAGTAAAATGATCAACCTGTCTCAGCCTGACACAATTGACGAAAGAGTCATCAACACTAAGAAACTTGCCACCTTCAAAATGACAGTAAGTAGCTTTTCATAAGTTTAGTGAATTCATAACACAAAAAAATACTCTGCAGATACTAAGAAATGTGTCATGCATTGTGGCCCTAATAGACATACATATAATAAGGCATATAAGGTAAGAAGTAAAAAGGCCCCATCCTAAATACGTTGTGTTTCAAAATACATGTAAATCAATAAATACATACCATTAAATAAATGCTTAATCACATACAAAGCACATGTGTAAATATATGTCTAAATATCCGTATTTTGCATAAAATATACAAGTGAACATTCAATAAATGTCCTGCCAACCCCATAGTGTCCATGTAATAAAGTCTTCTAGGACTGTTTATGTGGATCAACTCAGACAGTAACTGTTAGTCATTAGTGCAGATCTCTGAGACGAAAGGTAGGTTGTCCAAAAATGTTTCACTGACCAAAAACAGCTTGTAATATATTACATTTTTACTCTATACTTCCTCTCTATACTTTTCTGTTTTATGTCTTACGTGATTCTGTTATATCTGGAAAAGTCATGAAAATAAGCATATATAT
>NW_024701152.1:0-370 GCF_008729295.1 Plectropomus leopardus | reverse complement strand
TGGTACCTGTTGTACAGCAGTGAGGTGTGATACCTGTCCTGCAGCGGTGAGGTGTGGTACCTGTCCTGCAGTGGTGAGGTTTGGTACCTGTCCTGCAGCAGTGAAGTGTGGTACCTGTTGTACAGCAGCGAGGTGTGGTACCTGTCCTGCAGTGGTGAGGTTTGGTACCTGTTGTACCGCAGTGAGGTGTGATACCTGTCCTGCAGCAGTGAGGTGTCATACCTGTTGTACAGCAGGATGTCCGGCCTCCAGATCTGACTGTCCGGGAATCTGACGTTAGTCACACCTGGATAGTCAGACATGTTCCACTGCAGGTAGAAATCTGTCCAGTACTGTAAACACAAAAACACGATGACATAAATGCTATTAT
>NW_024701151.1:0-690 GCF_008729295.1 Plectropomus leopardus | reverse complement strand
TTTCCTTGACCTCTTGACGTTTTCTCTGGAGATGAAGGAAAAGTGGTCAGGAAAGGAAATTATTTGAATTTTTCGACCGCAGATTACGTTGCCAGAGACTGACGGCAGGCCAGTTAGCAAAGACAGCTAACGTTAATGTGCGGGCTCTGTGGACAGAGGAATGGGCATCTGTGGTTCAGAAGGACCAAGGATGAGACAGACAAGGCTGAATCCATCAAACCTGCCGTGTCCAGGTATGGGAACCAAGCAAACGCCCTTTTTCTACACTTAAAGATCATGCTACAGAAGCAAGCTACCCCACTGCTCATCGCATTGCGAAACGTGGAAAGCCATTCACTGACGGCGAAGTATGTCAAGGACGCTTTCCTCTGATGCTCGGAGGTTTTGTTTAATGGCTTTCCAAACAAAGAGACAATAAAGTCAAGAATAAAAGACATTTTCATCAGAGAGCTAGCAGACAGCTGGTTTGAAAGAAGCCACTGTTTTTAGCATTGCACTTGATGAGACATGTCTGGCAGTCATGGCTGTGCTCTTTAAAACCAATGCCTGACTGCAAGGTGCAGGACACATTGTTTTGGACAGGTATGACAAGCGACATTGCAAGATCCACTTTCCGCTACTTCACACACTTTGGAGGAGCTGTCCACTCAACACAGCATCAGCACCGCGGAAATATGCAAATACATCAGC
>NW_024701150.1:0-1139 GCF_008729295.1 Plectropomus leopardus | reverse complement strand
TTTGCACTTACTAAGGGTTTTTTCCTTAAGTCTAAATTCTTGCTTGTGTTGTACGTCGCTTTGGATAAAAGCGTCTGCTAAATGAAATTGTAGAATTGTAGAATTGTAGACAAGAGACGCCTAACGACTGAAGAAAGACGTGAACCAGCAGTCGGCGTAGTGACGTAGACAGTTATCATTGACCTGTTTAACTTTGTCAGCATGAGTCTGAACCGCGTCCAGCTGCTCTCTGCTCACCTGTGTCTGGATCAGACAGGTGTGATGC
The DNA here is from genome assembly GCF_008729295.1 of Plectropomus leopardus. Taxonomy (NCBI): domain Eukaryota; kingdom Metazoa; phylum Chordata; class Actinopteri; order Perciformes; family Serranidae; genus Plectropomus; species Plectropomus leopardus. Next base: position 874 of record NW_024701150.1, on the reverse strand, counting down.
AGATATCGTCTCAAAGCAGAGTCCCCGTTCCCGTCCCTGTCGTCCTCTGAATGAACAGGAGCAGTTTGATTCTGGTCTGAAAGCAGACATGAACAATAATTTCAGGACACAAACTGTTTGATTTGAGCATAAATTCAGAAGATAATCTGATATAAAACCTGCTGATCTGTGACTGAAACACATCCAGATGTGTATCAACATGCTGTCACATTCTCACCTGTCCTCAGTCCTGATGGACATGTGGATGCTGTTTAGAGGACCTGCAGGATATAATTTGTCTCTCCGGGTGTCCTCCCCTCTTGCTGAGCTCCTGACGGAGACCGTAACTGTTGTATTGAGACAATATGGCAGCAGAGTGCCGGCTGAGCAGCAGGTCGTCTGACATTTCCATACGCTCACCGAACACCTGTAAGTCATTAACACCAACGCCGACAACAGAGGAACTGATGTCCGCTGTCACACGCTGCACCTGCTTCTCACCGGGAATCACACGAATCACACGAATCAGACAGAACCACAGAATCACACTCAGATGAACGATTCTGGGAAAACTGTATTTTTGTTGCCATCTGAACCCGTTAAAGAGACTCTGCTGATATTTCTGTTAGTGACACAAAAACAAAGAGTTCTAACGTCAGGACAACAGCAATGACCCAACACGCCACGACGAGGGCCGGGCGATATGGAAAAAAGGCTTATTGTGATATTTTTTCAGTTTATAACGATATATATCACGATATCCATCAAATCAGTGTTTCTGTGGAGCTTAAAGGTTCCTTTGACTCCTCAGTGAGATATGAAGATATCATCAGGTTAATTTTGGTGTAAATATTTATTTTCTGTCAGACATTGAACATGACAAATATACTGTAGA
>NW_024701149.1:0-889 GCF_008729295.1 Plectropomus leopardus | reverse complement strand
TGTTGATAGTTTCACTTTTGATCAAACGTTTGCTAAAGGCATTTAAACAAAGTTTTGTGGTGGAATTTGTTATGTTCCAATTTGGCACAGAAATGTTTTCATTTTTATTGTAAATGCATATTGGTTCCAAATATCGGTTATCGGTCTCATTAAGTACTAATAATTGGTATCAGGCCTGAAAAAACAATATCGGTTGACCCCTACTACATGGCCTATGCCAGGGGCTGTCCCTGATTCTCACAATGTTACTGCTGCTGGGACCCATGAATATCCTCCAATCAATGCGAACATTCAACATTGCATGATGCAGAAGACAATTTATCTCAGACTTGTTTTGCAAAATTATTTGTCCATGTTGCCCTTTGTTGCCAGGCGAAGACTGAGCTCCCACACAGGTTTTTCAATATTGCTCCAAACTCGAGAGTGGAGAGAGCTGATGACATGTCTCTGCTTGCATCTTTTCTTTTCTATTTGCATCTTACTGCTACAGTTCAGTGGCGTTCGTCACACAATCTGACACCCCTCAAAATTAATATTGTACACTGTGACACAGATCGCCACCAAGACTTTATCAAACCTTACTCACACTGTGTGACATGCAATGAACTTGTGCAGTGTGCAGGCACCATTAAAAAGACACAGTGAAAGAATCTTCATAAATGTCACTGGTGCAAAAAGAATGGCAAAAAGAATACAGTACATTTTAAGTACTTTAAACATGTCAAACAAGTGGTTCTAAAATGAAATGTTTAATTTTACATATTTTCCATTTTATAATTTTAATATTTTTCTAAAGCTGATAAACCATTGTATAATTATTGTTTGTTTATATAACAATTTTGTTCTGTTTCAAACAAGAGGTATTATGTTTGGCTACCATAAACAGTAG
>NW_024701148.1:0-448 GCF_008729295.1 Plectropomus leopardus | reverse complement strand
AAACTGAGACATCCACCTTAAAACTGAGACATCCACCTTAAAACTGACACATCCACCTTAAAACTGATTGACTTCTTCTCTGACTTAATGACTAAAGGCAGAGTTCAACTGATGAAAAAACTTTTACAGACACAATCATTTAGATTTAAACTGTTCGTGTATTTTGGATCATATGAAACATATTTTACATATTGTAAACATTTCATTTCATATAATTAAACATTTGTTTTAATGTCTGGAAAATTTAACATTGGTTTGGTCTGAACAGTGATTGGCCGATCAAACATGCAGTTATTGATATATTGTTTTCCTTTATTTGGATCGTATCAGTTTTCATGAAGTGGTTGCTGCTCGCCGTGACTTAACTTTCTCTAACTGCTTTGTTTGGCCGTCACACAGAGCTTCAGTGGTAATATCTTCAGTTTATCTCCAGAGCTAATGTACGGAA
>NW_024701147.1:0-473 GCF_008729295.1 Plectropomus leopardus | reverse complement strand
CAAGATTGATAAACTTCTTTTTTAAAATAATTTAAGGGCTTTAACATCATGCAGATCTGAATAGAGAAACCAAAAACGTTTACAACATCCAATCAAATAATAATTCACAAACTTATTTCAGTACGAATACGATAACACATGTTCACTGTTTTCCAGTTTCCATTGTTTTCCAAAGTAATTTCCTTTTTAACTTGACCCAAAAAGTCATGTTTCATGTTGACATAAACATTTGGGTAAAAGTGTCCCTTCCCCAAGTAATTGATGTTAATTCGTGTTCTAATTTCTTCAGCCCCCCAAAAAACAACAACACTATTGACATGATGGTTGAAGTGGAAGCTGCCTGTGTGTAGATGTTCCAGCTGGAGATCGTTACTCCCTCAATATCCTGCTTGTCTCAGCTTTGCAAAGTTATTAATCATTTTAAGAGACCGAAATAAAGGAATCAACATCCAGGCTTTGGTGTCATGTTGCTC
>NW_024701146.1:0-528 GCF_008729295.1 Plectropomus leopardus | reverse complement strand
GTGCAGAGGAACAATCTGGCAATGAGTGAGTGAACTGGAGTGTCTTATATACTGCACTGATTGGAGATGAGCTGCAGCTGAGGGGAGAGCAGGCTGCAGCAGTGGGCGTGGTTATCAGGTAGAGCAGAGCAGAGGGAGGGTGAGTGGAAAAGTACTGGCAGCAGGTAAGGAGGAGAAACAGCAGGTCCATGACAATGCCAGCTTAACCGCCAGCAACTCCCGATTCCCAATGTCATAATTGCACTCGGCCGGGGATAGACGTCTGGAGAAGAAAGCACAGGGATGCAACTTCCCGTCTTCGGCCGAGCGCTGGGAAAGGACGGCCCCCACACCAACATCTGAGGCGTCGACCTCCACCACGAACTGCTTCTCAGGATCAGGGATGAGGAGGATAGGCGCCGAGCTGAAGCGTTTTTTCAGGTGCAGGAACGCTTCGTCTGCGGCCGGGGACCAGCGAAACAGGATCTTGGGTGAGGTGAGTGCAGAGAGAGGAGCTGCCACAGTGCTGTAGCCCCGGATGAATCTGCG
>NW_024701145.1:0-551 GCF_008729295.1 Plectropomus leopardus | reverse complement strand
TGTTGTACTGTGTTTATTCAGATCACACAGAAACTTGACCATGCCTTCATGCCGGTTCCCATCAACATGATCTTGTAGCTCAGCAGAATCTCCAGGGCCACAAACACCAGTATCTTACAATTTTATTTGGCCAAACACTGCAGAGTGGTCTGTGGAATCCTTTCTTATGACCCCTCATGTCTTTTGATGGTGTTTTTGCCCATTTTCAGGACATTTGGTGCATTTTCAGCGCATGCGCTGCAAATGCAGCACATACGTTGCCCATGTTTAGGGTTTTTGCTTTCTAAATTTACCATCACAAATTTAAATGGTCTGCCCATAGTTTTAGGGTCCCCCTTCATTCAGACAGTTTTAAAACCTGTCTATACTTATGTTTTCTGAAAGCCCAGGACCTGTAGGTGTGATTTAATATATAATAAGCTGTATTCCACCCCAGGGTATTTCTTTACTCCATTGAATAACCTCACTTCTTTAGCAAAGCTAAATTCACTTTCGTGGGGAAGAATCAGCATTTATGCTGACAATCCCCAAATGAGTTAACTGTAGACCTC
>NW_024701144.1:0-870 GCF_008729295.1 Plectropomus leopardus | reverse complement strand
TGTTTCCATTGAGTTTTATTCTGTTACAACAATTTAAAAAATCTTCAACAGATAATCCTGAAGATTTCAGTTTTGGATTATTTAGTAAGGCAAGTGATTACTGGTCATAAGAACATCTTAAAATTACAAGCCCCGGAGTTCTGTTCGGAAAGACATGTTTATCAGTTGCAATTTGACACAGTGCACAAATGGCGGACTCTGCCACTGAATTGCAAACTACATTACTGAAAAGTAACCAATGAGTGTAAATACATAAATAAATACTTGCCATGAATAACTTTTAAAAAACAAGTGTGATATAATGAAAATCCTATGGATTGTAGCTTAATTATGTAAAACATGTTTCCAGAGCAAAGCAATTTTAAGTTGTTTTTTTTCTATCCTAAAAATCAAGTGTCATTTTTCTGTATTGGAGTTCAACATCTTATTCTTTCTAGTTTCCATGTACTGACACTCAGCCCTGGAAAATTCAGTGCCTCTTAGAAAGCGCTTGAAATATTCTTCCTGCACAGACAGATTATTTCATTTATTTAAGGAAAAATAGGTTTTTAGGAGTAGCCTTCAATGCATTGCATGACTTGATAAGATGGAGATTTTTACAGCTGAGGTTTGTTCCGTAGATGTTGGGGATATTAGTTGCATTAGTATTAGCAATAATGCAGTAGGTCCTGACATTGATGATGAGTATTAATACACTGGAATTATATCACGAACAACAGCTGTTGTGCTGTATTTGTTCAGGTTTGAGGCTCTCTTGTTTGGGGCTGCCTGGAGTTATTGGCAGCGGAGTTCTGAATGTCAGCTCATTCATCTACATCAAGCGCACTAACCAGCAGCCAAGGTGAAACGCTTTTCCCTCACGCGTCTGTT
>NW_024701143.1:0-742 GCF_008729295.1 Plectropomus leopardus | reverse complement strand
AATTTGCAAAAGGTTAGTAAAAAGTACAAGAAAATTACCTGAAAATTAGTAATAAAAAATAATAAAATAAAAACGTTTAAAAAAATTTTAAAAAAAAAAAGAAATGACAACAAGAAATGAACCTGGAAAATGTGATTTAAAAATGAAACCTTAAATATAGGTGGCAGATCAGAAAATGGTTATAAAAAAATCAATTTTGGAAGGCAACACATCTTGATTGTGGTTTTGTTGCATGTTAGAGCACAAAAACTAAATTTCTGGCATGAAACGGTGACGTTTAGTGCTGAAGCTGTAGATTATTCAATTCCATTTTATGGTCCTGTAGCCGCAAAAGAAACGTCTCAAAAGGATGCCGTACATATTTGGCCAGAAACGATAAAAAATTTTTGCCAGTGGAAAAATAGGGCCAGAAATGCAAATTTAATTTTTATATTATTTTGGCAGACGTGTCACAGGATTTGGGAGTGTTGTCTGTTATTTAAGAGATTTATTTCTTATCCAGTGCTAAATTATCCAAATTTTCCAACTGAAAATGTGTTTTCTGTCATTTCTGTGTGAAACAAACAAGCATTGAAAACAGTTGCTGCTCCTTGAAACGTCTGAGTGTGAGAATAGAAGGTTTTCAGGCTCGGCAGCATGTATGAGCCATCTGTTAGACAGTGAATGTGTCTCTGCTTCCTTCACTGTGACAGCACTCACTGTGATTTACACTGTTACCGCCAACTGTCTCTCATACTGAAAA
>NW_024701142.1:0-601 GCF_008729295.1 Plectropomus leopardus | reverse complement strand
TCCAGCTCTAAAATCCTCACACTGGCTACCTTTCACTCAGAAAATGGATTTCAAAATCACGCTGCTCATCTATAAATCACTCTGTGGCTCAGCGCCAAAATATGTCTCTGACATGCTTGTGACATATGATCCTTCGAGGGCCCTCAGGACATCATGGGCTGGCCTTCCTTTTTTACACTGCCTACTCCACCTGCTATTGACTACAAATGTATTTCAAACTTGATTTTAAATCATCATAGACAATATTTTTTTTTATTTTTTATGTTTGCACCTCTTGTCTCACTTTTGCTATTTTTAAAAGTGATTTTTATTTTAAGAAAATCGTCTAGTAATTAACTCTTAATTGCCCTGTTGTGTGACATGTCCCTTACACATAAAGCTGCCTTGCTTTACACCTCTCGCATATCTCTAAAATCTGTACAACCTAAGCTAAAAGGCTATGTAAGTTAAAAAGTTTTAAAAAATCCTTTTTTACACTGCCTACTCCACCTAGTAATTTCTGCTTTTTAAGTGCAATTTCAAATCTCTTTAATAATTGCTTTGTCTTTGCAACTCCTGTCTGTACTTTTGCAATTTTTAATGGTGATTTTTTTTTTTTTTT
>NW_024701141.1:0-573 GCF_008729295.1 Plectropomus leopardus | reverse complement strand
CAGTGGTCTGTGCAGTTGGCTCTTCTTTTCCATTTAGTTTCGGTTTTCCACCTCAAATGAAGAGCGGTGCACAGCTGCTTCCCTAAACTTTGTCTTATCCAGAGAGAGTCCCAAACGGGTCTGTGTGTCTGTCAGACAGTCTGAAGGGGATACTAGAGCTCAGAGCAATAATGGACTACACAGCAGATGATAGGGCAGGATTTATTTTTTTTTTTTTTTCAAAATATTACTACTTTATTCTCAACTTTTTAACCAAAGTGGAATATGTTTTAAATGTGCAGAAAGTTTTAAAAATGAGCACAAATCTTGATGAAGCACATATAAGATAAAGTCCAGGGGCTTATAAATTAATAAGAAATTAATCAATTTACATGAACAGGTGCATCATGCACATTTGAAGAGGTAACTTCCACAAAACACAAGACACAAAGTAGGCTGAATGACTTAATCATGCCCACACTTGTGCTGACTTAGCGGGGACAAAAATAATCGAGAACAGCTGATCTATTATTGGCAAATAAATATCTGAAGAATGCTGGAGAGCTTTACTGATATTCCATTACATCCTTAGAT
>NW_024701140.1:0-763 GCF_008729295.1 Plectropomus leopardus | reverse complement strand
TTTTTTCCTCTGCTTTCTTGCACTTTTTATGAGGATGCTCATGGACTATGTGAGTTTCAGTGAAGTTCCTAAACTGTAGGAGTGACTGTTGGTGCTTTCACAAAATATTTACACAGTTAAATTTTTGATACATAATCGTTAGTAATGTGGATAAAATAACTAAGTAGGTAAAGGCCAATTATAGAACAGCTACAACAGTCTGATAAGTTTACAAAATTACTTCCCTTTCCTGTAATGCAGCCTTTGAAACCAGGAAAATCACCATGTTGCACTGTCTTGGTTTCTGGTGTCCAACTATTATGTTTTAAAATTTACCCAGCTTGTGCAAACCTTCAGATATTCGTTGGAGTTGTTTTTTTTGACAACTTGTCAGTGTCCTCCTTCAAAGACTTCTGTCCCTTGTCTTGACATGTCTAGACAAACCCCAATACTTTCTTTCCCATAATCTTTTTTCCTACTAATAAATCTGAATCAATGAGAGTAAAATGTCATGAAACAAAAAAAAAATAACACAAGTATTGTTCATAACTACATAGAAAAAAGGATTGGTCTGTACTTACAAACGGAGACTCTGCCTCAAAGGAACAAGTGATCCAGAACGATTGAGCTACCAGGACATCTGATCTGTCAGAGACACTCAGACACTCCCAAGTTTGAGTCAGGGTAATGTATCTAGAAATTCTCTAGAAAACACACCCATCAGTGAAAGGCTCACTCACCCATATGTTGCTTTGTCGTGTGCCAAAGGTTGTGGTTGTAAAAA
>NW_024701139.1:0-1803 GCF_008729295.1 Plectropomus leopardus | reverse complement strand
ATTTTGTTTTTCTTCTTGCACACAAACACACACAATCATGCAAATAATCGTGGGTGTCATAGTTGACAAATTCTCCCAAATTTATTTGGCATGTTCTATACATGTGTATCATGTAAAAAAAATAAAAATAAAAAATAAAAATGAATATACTAGTATTTTTTTAATTGTATTTACAAACAGAAAATAAATACAAAACATTCATGCCAGGGATACAATGTTCACAGTATGTATAAAACAAATATTATATATTTCACAGTTGGAGTCAATGAGAAACTTCTTAAAGATGAGGTTCATTGTTTTTATGCCTTTTATCGTGGTAGCATATTGGTGCAGTTTTTGTAGGAAATTTTCAAATTTTGGCTTGGAGTCTGTCCCTTCATCAAAATCAGCTGAACAAGAAAGACAAGAAAAACAAGAGTCCTTGTCCTCCACGCTGCCTCCAAAATAAATAAAAATGTCTTTCCTGTAAACTTATCATTTGTCCCGCTGCTCTCCTGATGTAATGCTCAGCATCAATCTAAAATATTTTAGTACATTGATGAAATAAACGGTGGATTGTTCCTTCTTGAGGTCACAGGAAGGTTTAATGTTATTGTAAACCTTTAGGTGTTGGTTTTGTTGGGTGGATTTTATGTAAAATGTGAAATGATTCATGTATAATTTTGAATAATTACCAGTCTAAATATAAAGCGAGTAATAATACATTTTGGGTGTGATTAAATGTCGTCATTCAGGGATGAAGTCATGCATGTTTGAACTAATTTGACCATCCTCATATTACATAAACAAAACCAACAGAAAACAACGGGGCTCCTGTTGGTCCAACCGGCTGTCAATCACTAGCTGCATTGCATCACTCTGCCGCACGCTCGCTCGTGATTGGCCAGCCGCTCGCTCTGCTGCCTCCTCCCGGCCTGTGATTGGCTGAGCGCGGACATTGCCGTACATGGTAAAAGAGATTTCGCAATCCTCTCCTCTCCATGTTCCAAACAAAAACACTCCGAGCTCTCACCGACGGGACTAAAAACTCACTCTTTCTGCGGAAACTTTGTCTTCTTTGACGGATGGTTGAGTCCGCCGCCGCCCCGGGAAGGTAACGTGTGATTTTATACTGTTTTAATGTCGGGAAAAGAGCGCGAAAAGGGAGGTTTGGGGGCTGGTTAGCATCGGGAGCTAACTAGCTGGCTAGCTGCCCGGCTACACGGGCAGTGAAGGAGCTCAGGAAAGTCAAAATGTACTTAAGAGTGTGTTCAGAGACAAAAACACACAAATCATCGTCTGTTCTCAGAGTATTGAAGCTTAGTGTCGAGTGGCAGGTCCGTGTCTCGTCCGTCGGCTGCTCACAGCGAAGTAAAAGTTGATAAAAAGTGATTGGAAACGTAAATTTGTGGGACTTTGAGGAGACTCTGCGGTATTTATGAGCCGTGTCTTTGTTTTCTGTGGCGTTTTGGTGTTTTTGAAACATTCGTGAAGTCCGGTAAAAGCTGAGATTTGCGTTTATCCCCGCATGACTCCGGAGTTCCCCTCTCTGGGCACAAAGAGAGCCGATGATGATGCAACAGCAGGCAACAGTGCGTGTTTCACCCGGAGCGCTTTCCGCTGCGCACACAGCTGACTGGCTGCATGGCAACGCGCCGACCAATCAGAGCACAGCTGCTAATTGAATAATAATCCCGCCAATCAGAGCAGAGCTGCTAATTGACCGTATAGAATAATAATCCGACCAATCATCATGTAGGAGGCTCTGCAGCTCACAGACAGCAGCAGAGTATTAACCCTTTAGAGACTGTTTGTCTCATTTTA
>NW_024701138.1:0-988 GCF_008729295.1 Plectropomus leopardus | reverse complement strand
AATTTGGGGGTTACAGAGAAAATATACTGGACTTCTGTGGGTTAGAAAGACTCTTAGGTTAACTCTCTTAGGTTAAAGACAGCAAATGTTTGGCAGTAAATGAAGACAGCTTTTGGGTGGAAGGAGACTTTTTTTGGTGGAAAGTGAGAACATTTTTTGGCTACAAGGGTTTCACTTTAGGAGAAAAGTGAGGACTATTTTTATGTAAAAGTGGACATTTTTGGCTGAAAGACATTTCTCTGGATAAAATGAGGACATTGGAACAAAATGAGACTTTTCTGAGTTGGAAAGAGGACATTTTTTGGTTAAGGAGAGAACATTTAAGGGCGGAAAGTGGAGATGTCTTTTGGGGTAGAAAGACAACATTTTAGTGTGAAAGAGATGACATTTTCGTGTTTAAAGTGAGGACATGTTTGGGCAGCAGTGGGGGCAATTATAGGGTTAAAGAGAGGATATAATCTCAGGATTTAATTAAAAAGATCTTTAAGGGGTTAAAATGAAGACATGGTCAGAAAGTTAGGACAGTTTTTTTTTCTCTCTCTCTTTAAATCTCATTCAGACCTCAAGCGGACGGCTGCACGGTTTCCTCCTGAAACCCAGCAGCTACCTCTAAACGGTGTATCGCAGCGATCCACAGCAGGACCAGGACAGCAGCTCACATTCAACACATTGTCATCCAAGTTGACACATGTTGCCGCTTTGCTGTGGACTTCCGCGTCTGCATATTATGCTCTAGGTGTCCTTCTGCGTCTGCTGCTGGCGTTCCAGGATGCTGCTAGGTAAAGTTTAGGAAAAAAAACCTTCACATTCAGAAGTGAACACTGGACTCCTGCAAGAAAGTCCGGGGTTTGTTGGATCCGTCCACCAGCTGCATTTCACTCTGATGCTGTCCATCGGTGTATCATGCAGACATGACTGGTTCTGCCTGTCTGTGTTCTCAACTGACTCTTAAAGTCTGCGTATCGTGCTGCTGCAGGTGCTATCTAGC
>NW_024701137.1:0-812 GCF_008729295.1 Plectropomus leopardus | reverse complement strand
GTGTGACATAAAGGAGCAGGACATACAGTATAAACATTTTCAATTTTAAAAGGTATAACACAAATCTGATCCATCAACTCTTATTTTGTTAGTAATGTAGTGTTTTTTTATTGTCATCTAAAAGATTATTTGTCTGCTATCTTTTGCACACATCACTGCTCAGGACTTCTCTATTGCATTTATCATTCTGTGTAGAGACAAAGAAAGTCCATGGAGACATGTCCACTAAGAGAAAAAAAGTCTGTGCAACCAAAATGGCATATTGACACTGTGTAATGACAAAATCAGAGTCAGCAATTTTACTTACGTAGGATGAAAATCTCAGTTGGCGGAGACGTAGGAGCTTCTGGATCTGGAATGATAAAAACAGCCTCCATTAGATCAAATTAAAGCACAGCGGGTGAGGAGAGTCAAACAAAACAAAGAGCGACTTTATGAGCTGTAAAAGCAAACATTTTTTGGGACCAGCACATCACTGGACAGTATAACGGTATACACTGGAACACTCGGTGAATTATAATAACACAATACACACCCTTGCAGTCCTCAGCACTGAGTCCATCTATGATCTGGATGTTGTCCACAGCTATGTGACCTGCACTGCGACTGTCTGCGACGCCTTCCACGACCACCTACAAATAACAACACACAGTCAGTTGCATTAGCTCATAGAAACTGGAGCCATTGTCATAGCTTAGATACTACACAATCAATTTTTTCATCTGAAACCAATCGACCAACAACACAAATATTACCATCTGTAAAGGTGGAATATGTAACTTGTTGAACACCCTGGTGAAATGAAAATAAAT
>NW_024701136.1:0-636 GCF_008729295.1 Plectropomus leopardus | reverse complement strand
CAGATTTTTATTAAGATGCTCATTGCCTTTTTCCCATGTTTTTGAAATAAATCAAACACGTTTTCTTAAGTTGTAAAGGGTTAAATTTGTTTACAACTTACTGCTTTCATATTTAATACTGCCACCAATTTCTGCATTTAAACTTCAATCTTCATCTAATCCTCAGAAAAACACATCATCATCATCGTTATCGTGATGGTCATCGTGTCTGTGCTGCGTCACAGTCGCTGCAGGAAACTTCAGAAATCTCTCTGAGGTCAGACTGGTTTCAGTCCTCAGACCACCTCTGAACACGAGAGCTTCGGACATGTTTGATCAATACGGCCCAGAATAGAAAGTTTATATTTAAACGTGTGACAGCGGAGACACGTCTGAGACACAACTGAGACACAACTGAGACATAACTGAGACAAAACTGAGACGTCTGAGACAAAACTGAGACACAACTGAGACATAACTGAGACAAAACTGAGACGTCTGAGACAAAACTGAGACAAAACTGAGACACATCTGAGACACATCTGAGACACGTCTGAGACACAACTGAGACATAACTGAGACAAAACTGAGACACGTCTGAGACAAAACTGAGACACGTCTGAGACAAAACTGAGACGTCTGAGACAAAACTGAGAC
>NW_024701135.1:0-866 GCF_008729295.1 Plectropomus leopardus | reverse complement strand
CACACACACACACACACACACACACACACACACACACACACACACACACACACACTCACACACACACACACGCACACTCACTCCTCTCACACTGAGACGACAGGAACGGTATGATGATGAAACCCGGAGACGAAAACGATGAAGTTGTTCACTGAAATACTTACCAGGTTTCTAGCTTGCTGCCTTGCTGCCTTCACACACACTAAAACACACTCACACATATCTCCTATTTTTTGGCCCTCAATTTTATTATTTGTTCACGTGCCGATGGCATAACTTGAAAAAAACTATCAATCCCAAAACACCCGTATGTTCTTCTAACAGCTATTGTACCAAGCGGCCACTATACTGTGCCTCATTATGAACTCCATAGGGTTTGGACAACCCTTACCAGCCCCACGCCCCCCTCCCGCCCATCTTTCAGAGGTTCTGTTGTCGGGAGGAATGATCCAAGGCCTGTCAACCCCAATTACCCAGATGTGGGCCTCTGCTTCTATCCCTCCCACTAATCTCCCCTTTCTCTCTCTCTTTTTCCACTCTATTCTTCTGGTCAGGAGACAAAAAGATAGCAGGGCGAGCAACACTATTGTTTGAGAGTCTTATGCAAGGGTTATTAAGGCATATACAGTATGCGTGCCATATAATCCGGCTGGGTTTTTTGGTCGTCACCTCGGTTTATTATGGTGCACAACAGAAATAAACCCATTGGAGGGCTGGTTTCTGTGAGTGATGATATAGAAAAGCTGCAAATTTCATAAATAGTGCTATGAAAAAAATGTTCTTGCATTTTTAAGGATGATATATTAATATGTTTATATTGGTAATTCAAATGTAGGTTGTCTGCAAATGGCAGCAACATGTGGCTG
>NW_024701134.1:0-862 GCF_008729295.1 Plectropomus leopardus | reverse complement strand
CAAAAGGTGAGAGGTCCAACACTGGCTTCTAAAAATAAGGCAGGGACATGTCCCCTGTGTCCTACCCCACCCCCACCCCCCTATAATTCCACCCCTGCTCATATGTTTGCCCAGAGAGATCATTCCAGTGTGGTGCCAGAGAATTTTATGCAGTAACGCAACCCAACATGCCTTAAGGAACTACTTGCAAAGCTAATGTCAGCGGTTATAAAACCATTCATTGTTCTGTGTTATTTTTGTATTTGTGTGTGGGTGCTGAGGATATAAATGTCTACATTTAATCATATCTGTACCAGTTGTAAGCACTGCACTCTGGAATGAAGACTGTCAGGGCTGTGGCTCAGAGAGCACACAGTAAAGGCTGACATCTGAGCGTGGTTATAAGCACGCCTTTGATGGAGTGCCACTCTCACCCTGAGCGTGTGGTGCTCCTGGGCCAGATAGGAGAGGATGTGGGGGTTGAGCACAGCGGCCTCTAGGAAGCGGCTCCACAGGGCAGCCAGCTGGGAGCAGAGCTGGCTCACGTCCCTGCTGATCTGCTCTGCGACCCTTTCGTGGCCTTCCTGCAGCTGATGGGGAAACAGAAGGGTCAGAAAAAATAGATTCCTATATGTTACATCAAATGCATCAGTCTTCCTAGAATACATTCTTTTCTCGGATCCTTACCTTTCTTGCTAACATATTTATACCAACAGACAAGAGAGCGCCTGCATGGATTGCATTGTAGAGAAAACTCATCAATCGAAAAACCCCTGCTGTTCTCTGTGTAAAAGGCTGTTAATAACAACTGAGCTATCATGCCAGTCTGCACATACACTTCACAAGATGTTAAAAAATCAAGAGTTAACAGAAAGGCATGTTT
>NW_024701133.1:0-952 GCF_008729295.1 Plectropomus leopardus | reverse complement strand
GACAGAAGACAACGCTCCAGAGGAGCTGGCCTCCAAAAAGAATGGTGAGAGGAAGGTCAGGCGCACTCTGCCCAAAAGTGCGTACGATCTCCAGCAGGAGATGATGGACCTAATAACCCCTGCGCCGCTCCCCGAGGACCTCCATCCCAGACAGACAACCGTCTACCCGACAGAAGAGGTCTCTCTGTGGAGGCGTTTCAAAAAATCCATCACACCGAAACGCCTCCGCAAATACAAAGACCAGGAGTAAAACATCTTCTCACACACAGGCCAGAACAGGCCGCAAGACAGTGCCGAGGATCATATTCAGTGCTGACCATAGATTGTATATAAGGTTTTGTATACAGTCTGTGTCAGGACTTTTTATGTTCTCTCGGTGCTGTGTGGGTTTCCCCCGGGTACTCCGGTTTCTCCCACCAACTGAAATTACAAACAATTCCTATTAACATCTCAATAAAACAAAATCAATAAAAATCCTCAAAATCTATTTACTTTCTCTATAGCTGTATTCCTGTAGAACATTAGGAATTCTTCATAGTGAGGTTGAATCAAATATTGTGTTTGTAAATCACAATATAAATTTGAGGTGTTTTAACTCTGAGGAAAAAGGTGTAAATTCCTGCACAAAAACATATTGCAGGGTTTCATATGTAAATGTCCATACATGTTGCATTATTTAAAAATGCAAAATTGTGATAATGGAAAAAAAATGCAGTTATATAAGGCACCAAATATTCTTGCACACTCTTGCATACCATGATATTATAATTAAGTATGATGTAATTTTATCCATCTGGTTTGTGCAAAGACAAAAGCGTTCAAAAGTTTTAACATTATGAAAAAAAGTAGGCAGCACAATATTTACATATGCTAAATATGTCTCCACAATATTTTGTGGTGGTAAAGTTTTTCCAAACTCGGCACAACGGGCATCAGCATGCAGAATGAGATA
>NW_024701132.1:0-699 GCF_008729295.1 Plectropomus leopardus | reverse complement strand
GCTTAGAGATGCAATTTGTCCTTTTTTGTGTTCACAAAGATACTTAAACAGTTTTGTTCATTTGTATTAATTCAGAAGAAGACATGCTCGCTCATGCTGAAACTTTTCTTAGACTGGGTGCTGAGTCCTTAATGGAAGCAGGCTAACAGTAAAGCAAGGATCCGGAAAGGACGCCCATTTGAATTTTTAATTTTGCCACACAGACCTTGCAGGCCAGATACTCTCCTTCAATGTTTATATTGGCAATATTAGAAAAAGAGGAAGTACGCAGCTGAGATTGAATATAAGTATCACCAACCAACACCGTCCAAGGGAAGGCATATTGATACATTTCTTCGAGACTTTCATTCTTCATGGGATGAATGAGATTTTATTTTCTTGTTTTTTTGTAAGGTCAATATCCCTTCAAGTGTATATATCTGTGAATCTATTTGATTTGTTTTTCATATGTTGTGCTCTAATGTATAAGATTCTGTGCCTTGAAAGGTTTTGGCTCCCTCTGCTGGGGTGGACTGGTTGTGTTAGCTGATGGCACTTTTAATTTAACCCAACCTGCATAACTTGTTTCCAATATTGCCATTATACACACTGAAGAAGGGCACCTGGCCCACGCCTGTCTCTGTGGCAAACTAAAAAAATTAAAATCAGGTGCTGTCCTGATATTAACCGTATCTATTCAAAAGAGAAAATTATTTTCTG
>NW_024701131.1:0-919 GCF_008729295.1 Plectropomus leopardus | reverse complement strand
TACTTCTCTTTTTGTTTATTTTCCCTAAAAATAGACTAAAATAAAAAATAAAAACTACAGAAAAAATATCCATAAAACTATATTTATAATCAGTATTGTTATATGTTTACATTTATGTTATAGGAAAAAAAATGCATTTTTTAATGTAATTTTCTTTTTACTTTAATTGACTTTTTACTATTGTTTTGCTCTTTTTACGCCATGTGTCAAATTGCTCACTGCCTTCTTCCCTTTGATAGAAATCAAACCAATATGCTCAGGCTTCAAAGGGTTAAAGAGACACTTGGATGATCCTTCTAACTGTCCTCTTTCCTCACAGATGAGGACTCTGACAGAGACACTGCAGAGTGTTGAAGCAGAGAGAGACAGTCTGCTGTGTGAGAGGACGGCTGACGCTCAGACTCACAGTGAGGAGATGGAGAAGCTGCAGTGCAGAGTGACATCTCTCAGTGAGGACAGAGATCAGCTGCTGGAGACACTGGAGGGACTGAGACAGGAGAAGCAGCAGCTCAGAGCTGAACTAGAGGACAGGATGGAGACAATGCAGACTGAGGTTTGTGACAAGTTGGGGTCTCCTCTATTTCCACCACAGTTAGTCAGGTCATTTTGAGATGAGATTTGAATTGTTAAAACATATATCAGCCAGTGTTGTCATCCAGTGTAGCTCTGATACAGTACAATGATGCAGCTAAAGGTTCAAGTGACAAAATGAAAGTCAACTGTGGGAGCTTTTAAACTATTAGCAAATTTGTTTGATTTCTTTCAGAAAAGATTGGGAGAAGCAACTTAAAAAGACATTGCCCAAAAATTAATTTTTAAATTAAATCAAAAAGTTACAAGATAATTGCCTTAAAATAAGCAACAAAAAGAGTATGAAAGAAATAACAAAACAGTAAATTACCTAAAAAGTGATGACAAT
>NW_024701130.1:0-535 GCF_008729295.1 Plectropomus leopardus | reverse complement strand
TTGCCTTCCTTCCATGTTTTTAAAAGAAAAGGATTACAATCTTTTAGTATGGTAGGCATAAAGTACAGTGTTGTTTACAGTAATTAAAATTAGTGGACAAAAGACTACTGGTATCAGATTAGTAGTCTGTCAGCCAGTATTCTGAATTTGAATCAGCGACAGGACAGAAAAGGTCAGATTGGTGCATCCCTTGTACTAGCCAGTCCTACTTCCTACGTCCTACAGTGGAAAGCATCTGACATGAGTGTGATATTGTCAGCAAAGAAGAAATCCACAGGCTGAAGCTCTAAATGAAGAAAGGATCAGAAATGACCAGAGCAAACTGGCCACAGATGGAGGTTGTGATACCAATTGAAGGAGAGGGAATGAGGTGCTGTAGTCGTTCAGAGCTACACCTCTGGCAGAAAAATGGCTCTGTTTCTCTCATCAGAGACACAACATCTGCTTCATATTGTGTCTTTGTTACATCACTCATCGGCTGCAGCAGGTCACTGCACCGCCCGTCACACTCTGCTTATTTACATCTGTTAAATGT
>NW_024701129.1:0-289 GCF_008729295.1 Plectropomus leopardus | reverse complement strand
TGTGACTGTAACATTTGTACATAGGAGACCCATTTTGACCATGACCTTGTGAATTTATCCATTTGTAATCGAAGTGAGAAAGTAATCTTTTCCATTTTATATATTTCATTAACAATATCAATCCATTCCTCTATTGAGGGGGAGTCAGGATGCAGCCAGTGACGTGTGATGATTTTCTTGCCAGCAGAAATCAGAGCGCCAAATAGGTATTTGTTGAGATGCCCTGTGAGAAAATTAATTTCTCCCAGAATAAAGGTTTTGAAATGATATGGTATTTTCATATGAAACA
>NW_024701128.1:0-1410 GCF_008729295.1 Plectropomus leopardus | reverse complement strand
CTAATTAATTGTGGGAATGAGGCTGCAGTGGTGATATGCATCATTTACTTTCTCAAGAATTATCAGAAGTGGGTCAAATGTTCCTGAGATTCTGTGCATGCGGGCGGAAAACAAAGACACAAACCACATTACATACACAACATCGCAACCTTGTGCTAATGAGTGTAATTTTGGAAAAAATTGCCGCGCTGTTAAACAGTCCGTCATCAGTCATGAAACTGATCGGTGATGTCCGCTTTCTGTTAGAAATCAACTAAGACTGACGTCTTTATTTTCTTGATCTTTGAAAATATTTTGCCTATACTTTTTCATCTCCAGTTCCAACTCTTTTGCTGTGATACAACTGACAGATCTCACTGTGGTTATTATTCTTGCGTGATAAAAGGCTTTTGTCTTTTTAAAAGACTTCAAAACAAGAACAAAAACAAAAAAAAACAAGATTCAAGCACAGCCGCAACGCTTTTATTCGGTGTTATTATAATGCAGTAACAGCAGGCTTGAAGGCTGTGAAACAGCAAGGGTGCCTTGGTAATGGTGCACAAATTCATGGGACACACACACACACACACACACACACACACACACACACACACATACACACACACACACACACACACACACACACACACACACACACACACAGAGTAGTGGCTAAAAAGGTCAGCTGACTGACAGTCTGACCCCGCCCTGCCCTCACAGCACGCTGTGCTAATGAGTCAAAAAGTGTTATTTTTGCTAATGGACTCTTGTCGCTGCCCCACTCGTCACTTAACCAGCTCCACCGCGCTGTCAGACAACGGGTTAAAACCCAGCCTCATCCTGATGACTTATTTAAAAGAGCTCATCAATAATTCAGTAAAGCTTTCACTTGGAGAGGAGTCCCTGCGGAGTGTGCGAGGAGAGGAGACAGAAGGAGATAAGACTGTCCCACTCTATAAATAACGAGCCTGGTGGGGGCGACTGCAGGGCATAACTTTACAAATGGGCACTCCATTGACAGGCACTTTCCTCTCCGTTCACTCGCATTGATTGTTAATGTTTGGGTTTGTAGAGTCGACCTGAATGTCTTTTAGCGACTCCTCTTCTCGTATGAATCACTGAAGTGCACTAATTCTTTTTTTAAAGCACTTTCAGAGTCAAATTTAGAAGTCAAATTGTGCTGCTTCAGCATTACTCCAGCTCTGCTAATACATTCCCTCTGTAGCATTTTGCAACCACGTTTTAAAGTTGCAGATGGGGATGGTAATTTTAAGAAATTGCTTTCCAAATAAACATTCAACAGACATGGGAAGAATGCATTTCAAAAGGTTAAAGAAGTGAAATAAGTCAAATGAAATAAAATGAAAAATAAATAAATAAACAAATAAATGAAATAAAATTAAATATAATGATACATTAAAAATATTGAAT
>NW_024701127.1:0-711 GCF_008729295.1 Plectropomus leopardus | reverse complement strand
GATGAAAATGAGGTCCAGTAATGTGTTCTTATCTGTGGTGGCAGCATTGATGAGTTGTGCATACCCCCTGGGTTGAAAGAGCTCCAGTATTGACTTGCACTGGACAATAGATCCTCGTTGAAATCACCAAAGAAAATGATGGGGTGACAATCCATAATCTCCAGTGAGTCCAAAAGGCTTCCCAGGTTTGACAGGAATGATCTCACACTGTAGTCTGGAGGTCTGTATACAGTCGCAATCAGTGCACCCACTGGAGCTTCAACCTTCAGAACCAAAAACTCAAGGTCAGTTACGTTATGTATGAACTGTATGAGACGCACCTAGATGTGGTTTTTCACATAAACAGCAACTCCACCGCCTCCTCTGTGGGCCATTTGGGAAACCTTTGTGTATGAGAGTTGTCTGTTCCCTTTAAACATGTTGTAGCCGTCTAAATGGGGACTCTCTGCAACAAAGGAACCTTGTAGGTGAGTTTCTGTGAGGCACAAAACATCTGCAAGACATAGTTCATGATGGCTTTTGGTGTCATTTATATGAGATGGCAGTCCCTCTGTGTTGTGGTGGACAATGGTCAGGGTGTCATGTTCAGTCAACGTCTGTTTGATATGAAGAAGAGGCATCATGTTGTCCAAGCAGAGTTGTCTCATGGTCCCCAGTGCTACGGTGATTTCTGGATTTGCATATATTTTGCTCTCATCCAGATCCAGCATA
>NW_024701126.1:0-476 GCF_008729295.1 Plectropomus leopardus | reverse complement strand
ATCAATACATGTTTGTCATATGGAATTTTATTATAATGTAATTAATTCTGAGACTTTTGGAGGGGGCACAAAAGCTCATTTGGGCAGGAATTAGTATTATTAAATTAAAACTTATATAGTAACAAGTTTTCAGAAGCATGCTTTTATAAAGTATACTTTCAATATATAAACCCATTTTCTTAAACACATAAATGAAAATATATATTTGAACATATTCATAATTAAATTATTTTTACACTACTAGTAATCAGCTTCTTTACTTTGTACACTGTAATTTAGTCCTTTTTGCATTTTCTTACATTGATAGCTGTTGCTTTGTAATTATCTATGTTTCCTGGATGGTTCTGGTAATCCATGGTTTCTTTTTGTGGAATGATTTAACGGGCCCCACATCCCGACTTCAGCAAGACGACCGCATGGTCGCTCTTCCTGAACGCCGCAGCGCCGCACTGCAGCCGCTCTGCAGCCGCTCTGCA
>NW_024701125.1:0-424 GCF_008729295.1 Plectropomus leopardus | reverse complement strand
TACTTATGTGTTTATGATTTGCTTTAGTGTGAACTAACAGTATTGGAGTCATATTTGCCATCAGTTTAAAAATGTGCAAGAGTGAATCAATCACTGTATCAAGAACTGCAAATATGTCTTCCTTTACTACTGATATGGTCATTTTTGTCATAGTTATCACTCAAATTATTAAGCAGACTTCTAAATTGATAGTGTAGTCTTTTTTTTTTTTTTGTTAGTTTTTATTAAATGGTCATAATTTTTCCCTTTTCCAGGATTGTGCCCCGCAAGATGATTTGGTCTAAATGAAATCACACTATTTGACACAAATAATAATAATCATAATAACAAAAAATATATTTTTAATAACTATTAACTTTTTCTGATAACCATTTCAGTATCTTAAACCATGAGTTACCAACAAAGAGTGATAATTTACTTTGGT
>NW_024701124.1:0-433 GCF_008729295.1 Plectropomus leopardus | reverse complement strand
ACACACACACACACACACACACACACACACACACACACACACACACACACACACACACACACACACACACACACGAATGCACGCACACAAACGCACACACACTACCACATCCAGTGTGTATGAAGAACGTAAAAGAATCTGAAATATGTACTGAGGCAAACGTCATCTGTAAAGAACTGCACACCACAGCCGTTAATGTAACAGTTTCTGCTCAATAGTCCTTGTTTTTTTCTTCTGGATGTCCCCCCTGTCTCTGCAGCTGCTGCGTCTCTGTGATTCGACTCAACAACGATGGACAGTTTCAGGTCTCTGGATTAGAGAAAGTAAATTTTAGATATTAAATTGTGACTATGACTTACAAGCTACTGTGTATTGTTTAGTGTTAGTACAAAATGGGAATTTAATTGAGCTGGTTTGGAGTTGATTTTTAGCA
>NW_024701123.1:0-989 GCF_008729295.1 Plectropomus leopardus | reverse complement strand
TGTGTGTGTGTGTGTGTGTGTGTGTGTGTGTGTGTGTGTGTGTGTGTATTTTGAAATTGCAATTACAAAATACGTTTAATGGAAACAGAGCAATTTCGAAAAAAACTTTTTCAAGCAATGGTAAAAAGCCATCTTGCTCAAAACTGCGATGGAAACACTGTTTTGGCTTTTATAGCTCATGTGATGTGTAACAGCGGGTGGCGGCGATGCGACTTTATGATTTTAGATGCCAACGGCCATTAAACCCAAAAAAGGAGAAAAAGTACAACAAAGTCACGACATTCTGTAAAACACGACATGTGAGGACGGAAAAAAGACCGAGATGTTCTTCAGTCTGACACGAGACAAAGAAACGTTCACTGTAAACGCTTTTTGATCTCACTGTGAAGAAGCAGAAAAATACCGTTTGAATCTGCAGCATGTTGGTCTCAAGGTTGAAACTTGGCTCCTCGCAGAGTTCACCGGTTTACTGGAGGAACATCCTGGTGCCGACTGTTTGCTGGCGTTTACAGCCAGTCGGCGCTCCAGACTGTTATTAGATGTAGAAAGTAGAACGTTGTTAGCCGTTCTGTTCTCCTGTCTTCTCGTTTTGAACGTGTCTGAACTTTTATCGTGTCCCATCTCGTCAGTGAAAATGAAACATAGATTCTGTCTTCGTTTTCATGATGGAGATGTATTTTTAGCTCAACGTGGTCTTGTTTTGTTCATAGAAAGAAAAGGTTTTTGACGGATAATTTTCTTCAAAGTTTATGACTTGACCGCTGGAGGGAGAGGAGAAACACCGGCTCATATTTCTTTACTGTGTGTACGTTCGTGTCTCTGCGTGCAGATGAGTGTCGGAGCAGACGAGGCTCTTCATCACAGGTCGGGCGGGTCGAACAGAAACTTCCACGGCTGTTTGGAGAACCTGCTGTACAACGGCGTGAACCTGCTGGACCTCGCTCAGCAGACAGACCAGCGGGTCACCGTCAAGGTAAACTAATGAAAAG
>NW_024701122.1:0-973 GCF_008729295.1 Plectropomus leopardus | reverse complement strand
CCTGAAAGGTGTTGTTTTATTTCAACCTCCACAAAACCACATGACGCCTCAGCTCTGGAGTCACTGGAGCATCCTGACGTGACGTCCTCTCACAAATCACACAGTCACATAGTAACACACACACACACACACACACACACACACACACTCACGTGGAGACACAAAGTCCAGCAGCAGCAGTTCATGGGGCTTCACAGAGCTCGCAGTAAATGCCATAACGATTGATCCCACACTTGAGTCCGGCTAAATCGATGCTCTTTGTTTTCTGCTCACAGCGTCGCCCCGCTGCTCGGTTCCCCGCTGCTGTGAAAAGGCCTCCGAAGCCCCATTTAGGCTGCACGCCAGGCTTCTCCAACCTAAACAAACGACTCCTGAGGGCCGGGTTCACCGACTGTGTGCCGAGCAGGGAAACACGGCAATGTAATGGAAACTCACTTTTTTAAAATACTATATTTTTTAAGTTTTTATAAAATAAGCTTGTTGGCATCATATGTTGAGATTGTGAGGCTGCTGCACGTCTCCACCTTACAAAATTGACTTTAAGAAAGAAATGCAATAGATTAACCCCTTGAAATCTGAGCAAATTGACTTATTCTCTTCCAAAAACATGTAAGGCATGGAGCAACTTCACAAAAAACTACCTGAAATTTGCAATGAATTTGTAAAAAGTTACATGGATATTACCTGAAAATTAGCACACAAAAAACAAAATTTGACCATCCAGAACTATTAAGCTAAGGAAATGTAATATATCATATAAGTTTAAAAATTCACTGAAGTGGGACTTTAAATGGACTTGTTGTTCTTGCGGATCAGAATGAGGCTGCAACTCCTGAAACAAACTTTAGGATCACATCAGCTCCACTGACTCCTCACTTTCATCCTCCCTTTTTTTTGACATTAGAGCGACAGAAACAAGAACAAAGGTGAGCTGTCAGACTGTGACGAAAAGGATCGGTTAACATGTTTTTAA
>NW_024701121.1:0-812 GCF_008729295.1 Plectropomus leopardus | reverse complement strand
ACACACACACACACACACACACACACAAACATTTTAAATGCACTCTTGTGAGGGAGATTGTGCTGAATAATGTGGGTAAACTGTAACCTGTAGTTAGTGACCGTCAACAAATGCAGTGACAGATTAGAATCACCTCCAGCCCGCCATAAAACCTAATTCATGCTTTTTTCTCTTTGAAAGAATCACTCTGTAAGTTTTCTTAGATTATACCTGCTCATTTGTGTAGTTTATGTCAGATTTCCGCCAATGTAGTGTGTGAATAAAGTGAGTTTAGATGAGTTCACTTTCCCTGTGACTCACACACATTAACACACATTTCCCACAATGCCCCCTGACCTCTCAGTTTACCGGAACTGAGTCAGGGATATTTGGGCGGTCAGAGGCTGTAAATAAGGAATTCCACATCTGAACCACAGGACTCAGCTATTAGTGCTTCATGGAGCGTGAACTTGTGTGCCTTTGCTCTTAAAAAGCTCTTCCCAGTTAGAGAGGCTGCTTCTCTTACACAAGCAGATCCTGTCTCTCTCTTTCTGCATTCAGGTCATTATTCCACACAGTCTTATCTTAATGTTTCTTGGATTAGATTACTAATATCTGTTAGTGAATTAAGTGTTATTTTAACACAAGGTACCACCGTTCCAAGAACAATACATCTTAATGTGCAGCTGTCAAGGTAATAGGCTTTACAAGATGTTGTGGGGTCAGGCAGGGAGCACTCGAAGAGAGGTATCCACTTTAAAAAGATTAATCACTGACTTTTGGCATGTAAGGAGTTCATTAGCAGGTAAATCATCCTAAATCTTCTGTTTCTT
>NW_024701120.1:0-939 GCF_008729295.1 Plectropomus leopardus | reverse complement strand
GAGCAGTAACTGAGGTCTGATAAACATTCAACCAGGACCAGAACCAGGCTGTTTAAAGCCAGAATATCACGTATGAAGTGTTTAGTTACATTGTTCTGAAAGACCAATTATCGGCCTAACGTAGCACTCAAACATCCAGTTTCCACTTTCAGTAACTATTAATACAAGACGATTATGTTACTCTGTGTTTCTGCTGCTCAGGTGGAAGACTGGAAGTCCAAGAATCAGATCTTGAGGAACCTGCTGCGACAGCACGGCATTGTGGGATCATCCAGCACAGACCCCCAGTGAGACGCCTGACACCGCTGGGTATTTGAAGACAACCATGTATGGGCCAAAAGAGTACTTGAAACGCTTTGAGATACTTTATTTGTGATCAAGAGTGCATGAAAGAGGGGGGATAATTGAACATTGTCATTAAAATTCAAACCCAGCTTCTTTTGCCGAATGGCACCTTTGAATATTATCTATAAAGCTTTTTACAAAATGTAAATCCTTTGCCTGGTGAGTACAACCTGATTATAGTAACATAATGTAAAAATTAACACCTTAAGTTCCAAAAATCATCAGTTTGAGCCTTTGAAAACGGAGCTAATTAGTTTGATTTCCTGCAAAAACACAGACAGAAGACAATGAGCAGCTTAATAAGACATGACCCAAAAAAATAGTAAGAAATTAGTAAATAGGTACAAGAGTATTACCCGAAAATGGGCTAAAAAAGAAAAAGAAATGCCTCAAAAAAGTTGCTGAAAAAAAGAAAAAAAAACATTTTTTGTAACATAATTTAAATATAGAATTATAATAATTATGAATACAGCCATTTTTCTTTTTTAATTTCACCCTCTAAAAAACAAATAATAACGTTTGACTCCTTTTCTTGTCACCTTTTACTAATTTTTCTGCAGTTTGCGTGACATTTCTTCCAAAGTTGCTCACTGC
>NW_024701119.1:0-612 GCF_008729295.1 Plectropomus leopardus | reverse complement strand
CACTGTATGTATGATAAATACCAACATCATCCTCACACACAAGTGAGCACACATGGACCTTCATATTGAATGTCAAGATCTGTGGTTTTGTATGATAAAACCTTGGAGTTCCCCGTATAAATACACACACACTCAAACACCTGTGTACACACAGGTACACATTCACCTCACTCACTCAGTCATTGGCACTTTCATCCCCTTTTTTTTCACTTTCTTCTTCCTTCTTATTATCGCCTGCTGTCCCCTCACCTCAGCCTGTTCTCTCTCTCCTCTCTTCTGTCTTCCTATGGTTTGAAATATTTATCCTACCTCTCTGCTTGTTTGACGTCCAGGGTTTATTCATCGCTCTGGGTGGCCCGCACCATGCTGCCAGCTCCTGATGCTCTCTGGCTCAGCTATAGAGAGGACACGACATTATTCTCAGTCACAATAATATATGTACCTACATCAGTGCTTTTTACAGTTCAGCGTAAAGTACAGCAAGACTGACGGTGCTTATGGCGTGAGAGGAAATTGGAAAATCCACTATCATCAAGTGGAGTTGCCGAGTTGTGGCGTTTGTGTGACGTCTCAGGGCAGCAGAAATGTCAGAAAGTGTAGAAACAGTGTCAA
>NW_024701118.1:0-937 GCF_008729295.1 Plectropomus leopardus | reverse complement strand
TATAGTTCTAGGAATTTAGGTTGTTTCTAGGATTTTAGGACATTTCTAGGACCCCAGGACATTTCTTAGAATGTAGGACATGTCTTGGAATCTAGGACATTTCTAGAAATTCGGCACATCTCTAAGACTTCAGGACATTTCTTGGAATTTAGGACATTTCTAGGATTTTAAGGCAATTTCTTGAAAATTTAAGACATTTCTAGGATTTTGGGACGTTATCCTAAGATATTAGGACATTTCTAAGAATTTAGGAAATTTCCTAAATTTTTGGCCATTTCTAGGATTTAAAGGGCTTAGCTAGGACCTCTGTTGAGGGCTCTAGACAATCCTTCACTGGCACCTTGTTTGATGCTTTTTTTCTGGCACCTGAAAGTACAAAAACCATTTGCAGTGTGAACCACTTCAAGGATTTCAGGACATTTCAAGGATTTCAATGATGTTTCTTGGATTTTAAAACATTGACTGTGTAGGATCTGCAGAGGGCTTTAAATAAACTGACTGGCAGACTGATGCCGTGGCAGCCGGCTGACGGTGGACGTGATGCTGCAGAAGCAGTGAAGGTGGAGGACATGATGCTGCTGGTGGACACCATGCTGGAAAACACCGCAGCTGAGGATGAGAAAGTACGACACAGCACAATTTTTCATACTACAACTAGTGTCCTCTAGGCAAAGCAATATCCTGCTGTCCTGATTTCAAAGTTCTGTCCTTGCTGTCCCCTCAGGTTCTCAGGAGTCCCACTCGGTTCACTCTGGGCTCAATGGTGTCTCACTTCCAGAAGCTGTTTGACGTCACCTCCCTCAGCGGGGTGTTCCCCCGTATGAACGAGGTGTACATGCGGCTGGGAGAGATGACCAACGCCATGAGGAACCTCCGAGACGTTCTGGACCTAGGTAACCTGCAGCTAGAACCCCAAGCTTTGTCCTGTGTGTCCTGC
>NW_024701117.1:0-1229 GCF_008729295.1 Plectropomus leopardus | reverse complement strand
TTTTAAATAATTTATGTTAAGTGGCAAATGATGAGGCCTGTTCTCCAACACAGTTTCTAGAATTTTTTCATCTGTTTCATACGAGAAAAAAATAATTTTCAAAAATCAGTTTTTTTTAATGTTTGAATTAACTCAGTGCATTAACTGCACTGTACACTGTAGCCTTTATATTTTATATTTTCTTCTGAGAAATGTATTCTTTTTTAAAAATCTCAAGTATTCATCTGTTATTCTTTCTGCATGTTGTCTCGTGTTTGTATTATTATTTTCATGATTATTTTTAGTTTTTAATTATTTAAATCTTCGTTATTTATGTCCTGTTTTGGGTGAGACGTCTTTAAGTGCTCATGTTTCCAGTCTGATCTCGAGCAAACAGCTGATGTTTAGTGGTGTGTTTTCATGCTGTAACAGACGTGCATATTTCATGTTCTCAGAGATTTTCATTGTTATTTGATGCAAACTGACAGCCGGACGCTTGTTGTTAGGACACGACGTCATTCTGTTTCACTCGGGAGCGTCTGCTGACACAAGTCCTTAAAATTCAGTATTGATCTGATCCGGCTCTTGATATCAAACCAGTGATTGTGACCGTAATTTAATAACCAAATACCTGAATTTTAAAAAATGCAGGATACTCTGTATATCGCAAGTTAAGTTTTAAGTATTTTTTTTGTTCTTTTTGAGTGACATGTCTTTAAAATAATTGTTGCATTGCATCATTTAGACAATCAGTCAAAACTACAGAACATATTTACCAACTGAACTGAAAATACAACATCATTTTAACACGAAACATCTGGTTTGTGTGTATTAATGTACATTTATGATGCTTCTGTGATTTCAATCAGATAAACTAAACAAACTTATACAATTCAAGCTATTTTAAAATCCTTTTTAAAGACTATAAATGCTCCTGTTTTCATTGATGTTTTCTGATATAATTTGTGATTTAGCTGGAAAATATTCAGCACGTCTGCTGATTAATTATAAAGACAAAAGTAAATAAAAACATTAAATAATGGTAATTTCACTGATGCCTGCACACACACACTCACACACACACACACACACACACACGCTACTCTTTGTCTGCAGACAGTCTTTGGCTCACACACACACATACACATCACACCCTGAGGCGTTGCCATGGTGACGGGATGTAAAGGGGGGGATGAAAGCTTTGATACGACTCTCTGAGGATTTCAGTCTGTGAATTCAAATGAAGCCGT
>NW_024701116.1:0-2819 GCF_008729295.1 Plectropomus leopardus | reverse complement strand
CAAAAATGTCAAAAAATGACATGTCCCAAAAACTGCTGAAAATAGTTGAAAACTACATTAAATAGCATGCCTAGACACGCTATAGCATATAAAGTTGCAAAAATGTCCAAAAACACCATAATTTGGCACGTCCAAAAAGTGACCCAAACAGCAAGACTATAGTAAGGCAAAAGGCAAAAATGTCAAAAAATGACATGTCCCAAAAACAGCCCGAAACAGTTGAAAACTACATTAAATAGTGTGCCTAGACATACCGTAGCATAGAAAGTTGCAAAAATGGACGAAAACACCATAATTTGGCACGTCCAAGAAGTGACCCAAAAAGCAAGGCTATAGTAAGGCTAAGATGTCAAAAAATGACATGTCCCAAAAACTGCAGAAAAGAGCTTAGAACAGCATTAAAGAATTTGGCATGTTAAAAAAGTGACCCAGAAAGCAAGGCTATAGTAAGGCAAAAGGAAAAGATGTCAAAAAATGACATGTCCCAAAAACAGCTGAAAACAGCTTAGAACAGCATTAAATAGCGTGATAGCGAGACTTGCAAAAACAGAAAAAAACACCATAATTTGGCATGTCAAAAAAAGACCAAAAAAGCAAGGCTATAGTGAGCTAAAAGGCAAAAATGTCAAAAAATGACATATTCCAAAAACAGGTGAAAACAGTTGAAAACTACATTAAATAGCGTGTCTACACACGCCATAGCATAGAAAGTTGCAAAAACACTGTAATTTGGCAATTCGAAAAATGACCAAAAAAGCAAGGCTATAGTAAGGCAAAATATTTCAAAATTTGCCATTGTCCAAAAAAGAGCTAAAAACCACTTAGAATAACATGTTATTTCATATTAAACTATACAGTGTTGAAAAAAAATCCAAAAACAGCCCCAAAAACCTTAAAATAGCATGCTGAAAAAATGACAAAAAGAGCAAGCTATAGTATGGCGAAATTGTCAAAATTTCACATGTTCAAAAAACAGCTGAAAACCACTTAGAATAGGATATAATAGCATGTTACAGCATACAGTGTTGAAAAAACATCCGAAAATGGCTCAAAACACCATAAAATAGCTGCAGAGACACGTCATGGCATAGAATGTTGCTAAAAGAGACAAAAAAACATAATATGGTATGTCGAAAAAATAACCAAAAAAGCAGTACTATAGTATGGCGATAAATGTCCAAAAATGGCATTCCGAGAACAGCTGAAAACTGCCGAAAATCACAGAAAATACGGTCCCGGGACACGCCGTGGCATAGAATGTTGCAAAAAGAGCCAAAAACATGACATGTTGAAAAAATGACCCCAAAAAGCAAGGCTATAGTGTGTCTAAAAATGTGGAAAAATGACGTCCTAAACATGGTCAGAAAAGTCATTGTTCTTAATGTCGAAAAAAGTCATAGTATCGCACGTTGAAAAATCAGTTGAAGTGTCATTTCTCTTTACTCTTAAAATGAGTTTTATTTCTTTTGTTCTAAGTTGACGTGTTGTTCACATTTTATGAAATAAAACTGAACATGTCGTGATTTATTAAACATGTGGACCTTACTAACCTACCTTACTCTCACTAATTTAAAAAAAAAAAATCAAAAAAAGAAGGAAAGTGAAAATGATCACCAGAGAACAGATCAAACTTTGGGGGAAAATCCATTTTTATTAAAAGTCATGTACAAAAGGAATATTCCATGTCAGGCTGCTAAAAAACGTCCATATGTACAACATATCATACAGATAAAAACACACACACACACACACACACACACACACACTGACCTGCTGTAGAAACACTGGATCGACACAAACACTCACAGACGTGTCACAGAACGACACAACATCTGCAGAAAAGGACACCTGTGCTGCTCCGTTTGGATGCATAGCTTTGAGAACGATTCGCTTTAATTCAGCTACCAGAGGAGAAATCGAACCACCTCTGCGGCAAACATTAGTCTGCGTCCTGAATGTGTTTTGGGAACGACTGATGAGTTAAAGCAGAAATGAAAAAAGCTTAAAAAACGTTCAGATCCGTTGGTGGAGTTTTGCGGTTTGAGGATTGAGTTTCGCTGTAAAGACTTCAGATATCCAGATAAAACTTAACTCCCTGATTGCGCTCCGGGCCTGCTCACGGTCACCGCACGCACGTACGAAACTGATTTATTTATTCTTATCTTTTTTATCTTTTCTATGAATCTCTTTTCCAAAAATCAAAAGAATAAGTTAAAAAATAAGTTAAAAAAATTACCTGAAACTTTTTTCTGGAAATCGTGTCTTTATTTTCTCACATTTTTTGCTTATTTTTCAGGTCCGTTTCTCTGCACTCTTTATTTATTATCTTTATTTTACAGATTTTTGGGCCATTTCTGAAGCTGCTCGTCACCTTCTTACCATGTTACTGAAATGATTGAAATCAAGCCCATTTGTTCAGGTCTGAGAGGGTTAACTGGCTGTGGTGGGCTGGTTTTAAAGCTAAAGATTTTGCTATCAAATGACATTTACTGAGAAACTTCTCAGTAAAGGAGCGAAATTTTGGCAATGGAAAAACAGCTTGGCCATTTCACAGAGGTCCCTGTGACCTCTGACCTCTGACCTGAGGTCTGAATGAAAACGGGTTCTGTGGGTTCCCATCAGTCTTTCCTCTGCAGACCTGCCCACTTCAGGACGGTCCCATGCAGTTTTTTGCACGCAAATGTGCAACTTTGTCATTTTTTCTTGTTGTATTTGGATATTTCTGCACACCGGGGTCCCGAAACACTGTTGGAAATTCACAGTTTGAGTCCGAGCGCAGAGCTGAAACTCTGCAGGGTTCAGTGAGCTCGGTTCTAATC
>NW_024701115.1:0-573 GCF_008729295.1 Plectropomus leopardus | reverse complement strand
TCATAATAATAATAATGTAATTACAATAATAAAACCAATAATAATCATAACAACAACAACAATAATAAACTTTATTTGTATAGCACCTTTAATACAAGAAATGCAGCCCAACGTGATTTACAAGAGAGAAAATACATGCAGCGAGTGCCTCACATGAAAAGCCACAAAGACACAATAAAACCTGCATGTAAAATCAAATCAATGATCAAATCATCAATCAAAACAAAATACATAAAATGCATGTTCACATGGATAAAACCCACATGATGATACTAGTAAAAGTCAGAAAAACAAACAGAAACTGAATGCACAAATCCACAACATAAGATGGAAAATGAAATAAAGAAAACAAAACCCACTGACATTATTAATAGAAATTAGGGAGTGTAGAGTGTATAAAATTTGACAAATATCATAAAATCAGAAAAATGTCCTAGAATCCTATAACGTCCTCAAATCCTCAAAACGTCCCAAAATCCTTAAAATGTCCTGTGTAATGTAAATCTGAGAAACATCCTAAAATCTGATAAATGTCACAAAATCCTAAAATCATCCTGAAATCCTCTAAAGGTC
>NW_024701114.1:0-987 GCF_008729295.1 Plectropomus leopardus | reverse complement strand
TACTGCTCCAATGAATACTTCATCACTTCAGTTGCTGTTGTATTCCAACCATCTATTTTCAAGCCTTTTACGACAGACTTGGTGACAGCTCTGCAAAGCTCTACCTTTGCCCAAGGACACAGTGTGACAATAAGATTAGGGAGCCGTGCCCGCTGGCTAAGTGAGTTGAGTCTGTTGCATGGCTCTGTAGGCTTGTGAGTGTGTGTGTGTGCGCCTACCCCTTTGCCATGGCAGCGTGCAATGCAAGTCTCCAGCTCGGTAAAAGAGGCATTTTGGCATCGGCGGTCTCTGCACACCTGTGGCAACACAAGCAGAATGATCACATACTGTGTTAAAGAGTACAGTGCGCGCGCACACACACACACACACACACACACACACACACACACACACACACACGCACACACACATACACACTTTGATCTGCCTTTTGCTAGTGCCCTTGGGCTTTGGAACAACCTGGCTCCTGCCTGAGGAAATTGGCCGAGCAGCATCAATATCCTATTTTAAATCACGCCCAAAATCACAGCATTTACAGAAGAGATTTTACAGCTTGTAATGATGTTTATTGAGCTGATTTTAACAAACACATTTTGTCTCTAATGCTGCTCTGATACTCAATTTAAGAACCATTTACATCAGTGCTGACGTGATGATTTGACTATAATTCTAGGAAATAGGTAGAAGCTACAGAGCCCTTCTTGGGTCACATGGTAAGAAATAATACTCAATGTGTAAATTCCTGTGAACGGTTTTATAAGCTATTCTCTATATTACCATAGCTTAAAGAGTAACTAAACCCCCAAACTACTTTTTTTTCAGTCAAAAAGCAGAATATATGTTGTTGTACAAGTTTATTGCTTCATCAGGATAAACTCCTTGAGATGAACCATCTTGTTTTTGAGGGGGTCCTATAAACATACAAACAGACAGAAATGAACAAAAAGAAACAAAACAAAGACTACTTAGTAGCATTGTTGATTAATT
>NW_024701113.1:0-906 GCF_008729295.1 Plectropomus leopardus | reverse complement strand
TATCACTTACTTTTTATTACGTATTTATATTTATATTATTTAAATACATTTTATTTTATGTGTATATTTTATATCTTATTTACTACACAATACAGATTTTACAGGAATACAGTAGGATTCATCATGTTGATGTTGCTGTATTTATCAGTGTTTTGTAATGACTCTTGTTATTTCATTGCTTTCTAACATTGTAATTGTGTGTATGTGTGTGTGTGCTGTGTGTGATAAACAGAAGCTGTCAGAGCATGACAAGTCTTTACAGCGCCACAGTGTCTCCAGTGAAGGACAGTTTGTCCTCTCCTCCTTTTCGGCAGAGTAACATCAGCAAACCTCCTCTGCGAGCTCTTTATGACTTACTCATCGCACCGATGGAGGGGGTGTGTACTTTATTAGGCTGCATATTTATGTGTCAGTTGTTATATTTATATTAAACCGAATCCCTCTGCCCCGTTTGTCCCTGCAGGGCCTGATGCACAGCAGTGGACCCGTGGGCCGACACAGGCAGCTGGTATTGGTGCTGGAGGGGGAATTGTACCTGATCCCGTTTGCGTTGCTCAAAGGCAGCTCCTCTAACGAGTACCTTTACGAACGCTTCAGCCTCATCTCCGTTCCCTCTTTAGGCAGCCTGGGAGCAGTTGTCAGGGTAGGTGAATCGTATCTTTAAAAAGATATTTACAGGGTTTGAGTGGTCATGAAAATTGAGTTTTGTTTTATAAACCTGTATAATAACACATGATGTGTCCAAGGACTGTAGGAAATTTGAAAATCCAACAATAATTTCTGTTTTTACAGTTTCTGGCTGTGATAAATGGTTTTATTTATGAAGAAAACACGCCATCCAAACCTGCGGGCAAAAACTCACCGAAATGATTTCATAAACCAGTGCCAAAATTTTTTAAATGAAAA
>NW_024701112.1:0-614 GCF_008729295.1 Plectropomus leopardus | reverse complement strand
TTGGAGTTCAGACTGACACGGAGCGTCGCTGTAAGCCAGTTTTCTCGTTGCTCCTCAGATGAAGTCCGTACAGGAACCTACCGCCAGCTGTTTCACCCCGAGCAGCTCATCACCGGCAAAGAGGACGCCGCCAACAACTACGCCCGCGGTCACTACACAGTCGGAAAGGAGATCATTGACCTGGTTCTTGACAGGACGCGCAAACTGGTGAGGGCAAATTCCCATTTTTCTCAACATGCATGCATGTTTTCCACAATTTTTTTTCTTCAAAAATATTTGATTTTTGAAGAAAAATTGTGGAAAAAGCCCAAAAATTGACAATAAACCTTACTCCAAAAAACATAGACCCTCTGCAGTGTTTAGCAGTTCTTCAGTTATGTTTAAGTTTTCATTTCTAATGTTCTGAATCCATTGTTTTTATTAAAATATATTTAAAAGCTTTTATAGTAATGACAAAAACCTGCTGAGTATTGATGGCTGGTTTTCAGAGAACGTATGGTCCTGAAAATTAGTCTGGAGTTATGAAAAAGTCTCATTTCTCGTTAAAAATAGCGTGAACTCTAAACGTGTTTTCCTGCAGGCGGACCAGTGCACGGGGCTCCAGGGTTTCCTCA
>NW_024701111.1:0-795 GCF_008729295.1 Plectropomus leopardus | reverse complement strand
GCCATTTTAGGCTAATTTAAGGAACTGCGATTACAGTTCTAAAATCTTTTAGAAATGAACATTCTCTGGCAAATTTGAGCTATATTCATTCAACACAGCCAAAATGGCTTGAAAATAAAAACCTGAATGGCAGAAAATGTCCCTAAGATCTCTTAAGGGTTACTAAGTATTTCTTCACCACTTTACGGACGGACGGCGGCATCTGCTGCACCCAATGTCTTTGCTCCACATCAGTCTCCACAGGAACAACAGTGCTGTGTCAGGCCCAGTTGAAGAGGACAGGTTCATGAATAAGAATTTTATTTGCGAGCTCCTTCATCCTTATATTGGATGGGGATTCATGGTGGTGTGATCTCCTGGAGGTGTTTTAAAAAAGGTAGTTTGTACATGTTACTACCTTTGTGATGAAGGGAGACTGCTAAAAACAGCTAACATTGGTGAGCGTTTGGGGTTGTGTTTGCGTAGACAGATATAATCTATAAAACAAAGGTTGTGTGGACAGAATTATTATTATTATTTTTTTCGCTTGTTCAGGTGCAACCTACCTCCTTTGGAAAATGGCTATGAGGAAGATGTGGGCATCAAGACTGATCTGGTGACAGCAAACCCAACCATCTTCCAAAACAAGTGAGCTAGAGGATTAAGGGACCTACAATGTACCTTTTGTCTTGTTGCTTTACATATGCTGTTTATTTTCAGGTATAACTCTTTAATGAAGCATCGCCATTCTTTTGCGGAGAAGCTGCGTATCTACGGCAACTCTCTGCTGCTTTGTCCCGCCTTCTCCTATGGCTT
>NW_024701110.1:0-633 GCF_008729295.1 Plectropomus leopardus | reverse complement strand
AATTAAATTATTGTTATTATTCGTTTTATTGATTGTTTTATTTTTAACATTGATATTATTGTATGTAAATGAGATTCTGACTTTTTTTTTTTTTTTTTTTCATTTCAAAATTTTGGTGACTTTAAAAAAATGACTATTTTGTATGTCTCTCATTTTCACCACAAAAATTGTACCTGATGTTATTTGAAATTTTCGGTGAATTTTACGACACCCTAGTTCCGATTGTCCATGAACACATCATATGGGACGAACGCTCCATGCATTTTCTCCGTCACTCATTTGTTGCTTTGGGAGTGTAAAAAATAAAATAAATAACAGCCACCCCTCTGATAATAAAAAAAAAAACAATCCTTTATGCGTATTCTTAATTTTGAAAATCGGACGCTGAGGCTCAATAACGCCACGAAACTTTCTATACCAGTAAATATCTGTCTGTTTTACAATCTCCTGCTCGAGAAAAAAAGCCGTGGCATAAAAAAGTAATAACGATGTTGTACGTATGTGATCGACTTGGTTTTGCTGTTAATTGATAAAGCTAATTAGTTTTTTATTTGACATATTTAGGGGGGTGCACCGTTCCTGGAGGTACTGCAATACCAGGTCGATGCGTGGAGTGGACGGAGCAAGCCCCTA
>NW_024701109.1:0-542 GCF_008729295.1 Plectropomus leopardus | reverse complement strand
CCTCGAGTATATTTTGTTATATTTACTTAAGTTTCAACAATTTTGTTGAACAAGTTTGTAACAATGTATTCTATAGTGATGTATTTCTACTTTTGTTTGAGTAAAAAAATAGTAATACTTCTTCCATGCCTGTGCTTTGTAAAGATTACAGTATGTACAAGTAGCCTACAGCTGAAATGATTCATTAATTAAGAAATACATTACACTATTTTTATAATAGTAAGTTATTTGCGTACAAAACATTTTGGTTACAGCTTCTCAAGTTTAAGGATTTTTCCTTTTTAATTTTATTTTAATATTTTGAATTCTGTGCTATTAGTTGGAAGAAACAAATACTGCAAAGTTGTTAATTTGGGCTCTGAGTAATAATTTGGTAATTTATTTATTTTGGTCCTACAGGGACTCATGGTTCTGCATGAGTCCCTTTTATGTTTAACCCTTTGAGACCTGGAGTGACATCACTTTTCTTGTGCTGCTTTCAGACGTCTTTCACAAGTATTTAACCCCTTGAAACCTGAGCACACTGCTGTGATTTCTTTCAA
>NW_024701108.1:0-854 GCF_008729295.1 Plectropomus leopardus | reverse complement strand
AGAGAGAGAGAGAGAGAGAGACAGAGAGAGAGAGAGAGGGGTTGAGGTAGAGTGTGGTGTGTTCGAGGCAAGTAAACACTGCGGATGCGATTAACTGAGATTGCCTCAGGGAAGCTCTAATGGGAAATCAGAGTCCCTTTTCCTTGGAATTGTGGGTAACACGAGTTGTTATGTATTCACCTCCTGATGTTCAAATCTACATCGAGAGAGAGAGGGGGGACAGGGTCGAGGAATTTGTAATGACTTGCATTCTGGTACGCTGTCACTGCCTTCCAATGCAAGAAAGAATTAAAGCTCTATTCAGAGTTTGTTCAGTCATCATGAAGATAGATCTTGACATAGGAAGCTAGGGAGTAACTCTTGAGTTGGGATTGTTTTGTCAAACTACTAACTCTTAGTTCAAGAATGGACTTCCAGGTTTGAATTAGTAGGGTAATAGTAGGGTATTTTTTGTGTTTCATGTCATTCAAACAATTTTGGCTTGCTGTAGAGCTGTTGCTCAGACTGCAGATTGTACTTCTGCATTTTCGTTTGCCCGCCACCACGGACACAAAGAGTATAAAAGCAGATCAAGAGACAGAACCGCCCCTCTATCTCTCTTAAACTTAGCAAGTCAGATCAAACTGTAAAACTCAGCACTGATCAAATATAAACCAAGATTTTGTTACTGTAATCCCTATTTTTCCTATTAAATATTTTCAGAAACATAGCTTAGAGCATTGTTAAGCTGTATTATGAGAATTGGGAACAGAAAGTGGGGGCTACACTGTCTCATCTAATGTGAAAATAAAGGCTGAAAAAAATGACAAACTGTAAAACTAGAAGCTTAAAAAAAAGGATAAACTGTAAAACTA
>NW_024701107.1:0-808 GCF_008729295.1 Plectropomus leopardus | reverse complement strand
AAGAACCTGCAAAATTAATTTGCAAATAGCAATTTCCAGGCCTGGGAAAGGTTTGGAAAACTAAATATACCCTGAAAGTTTTTGAAAAGTCATGGAATTTTGTTTCACAAATCTGAAGAATTACATTGTAAATTTAAAAAGTCAACAGTAATTTCTGAAAGTTTCTGCAGTTTCTGGCTGTGATAATGTTGTTATTTTTTGTTAAAAAATGCCTCCAAACCTGCAAACTTCAGTGAAAATCACCAAACATATTTAAAAGAACAAAGAAATGAAAAAAAAATTTAAAACACGATTTTTTTTTAAAAAAAAAAGTTTTTCTTTAAAAATCGCCAATAATTTTTAAGGAAATTTATTTTTAATTTTTTTTTTTTTTAAATTACCAAAACCTTTCAAAAAAAAAAATCACATAATTTTTTTTACAAAAAATCACGAAAATTGTTTAATTTTTTTCCTTTAAACATTGCCAACAATTTTGAAAGAAAAATCGCCTTAAAAAAATCAGGCAAGGAAAAAAATAGACGTTTTCAAGCAGTTTCAGGGGTGATGAAACTGATGAAACTCTTCTCTCTCAGGCTGACCTGCAGTTCCAGCAGATGATGCAGTCACTGCTCCGCCCCCAGGTCATGCCCATTAATCCCGCCGTCCCAGTGAGTCGGCCCCCCGGCCCCTCCAGACACCCACACTTCTACCAGCAGACGTACCCGCCGCCTCACCATCCACAGTACCGCCACGCCTTCCACCACCCTCCGCCCGTACGCCAGCACCCGCAGCAGCACCCGCAGCAGCACCCGCAGCAGCACCCGCAGCA
>NW_024701106.1:0-865 GCF_008729295.1 Plectropomus leopardus | reverse complement strand
TAAAACAACATCAAAATAGAGCCCCCACAGCCCTGACAGAGGTCCTTACTAAGACCCTAATGTCCTGAAATGTGCTAAAATCCAAGAAATTTCCAAAAGTCTTGGATACGTCCAAATATCCTAGTAATGTCCTTCAATTCTAGAGACATCCTAAAATCCTAGAAACATGTATGGGGCTGCTGTGACTGGCCCCTGGCTTCCTGTGATTTTGTGGCCCCTGAGCAGACCACGTTGAGTTTCCCTGTGTTGGAGAGTGTGTAGCATGTGTCCACCCTGTTAAATTAACCCTCGCCTGCCCCCTCCCCCCAGTAACCCTGTCTGCCGGTGCCATCGCTGTGAGTGAGCGGGTCTTTTGTCCACGGCACCGTGCTGACTGCAGCAGTTTCTTTAGAGCCTCACAGTCTCCGTCTGCGTCCACTCGTGTTGTACCATTGTGTTTTTAGAGGTGGTTTAAAGTACACGGCTTCATGCTGACTGACGGAGTGTGTTCTCTTTGTTCGGAGCAGAAACTGAAAAATGTGACCGTCCCAGATAAGTGCAGAGACTGTGTGTGTCCTCTGGTTTGGTGTTAGCTCCTCTGTAACCCCTCAGAGTTCAGCACACAGCTGATCAGTAGGAGTAGCAGCAGATCAATATGACATATGACCTCCCAATAAATACACAAGTCTGTTTCTTTGTGTACATCTAGCTGCTAGTGCCATAATAATTCGGCTCAGTGTTGTGAGTCTTAACTGCAACATGAGACATGATTTCTAACTTAGTGTGTATCTGTGGTTCAGGTGCTTCTTCTGTCGCAGCTTTGAGAAACTAAAGAAGGATTTATACTAATACGTAGAAACGCAGCCTGCAGTGTAGGGCTGGGAAT
>NW_024701105.1:0-4034 GCF_008729295.1 Plectropomus leopardus | reverse complement strand
AATTTTTGCCTGTGTACAGAAAAAAAAACACTGAAAATATTTTTTTTAAATGGAAAATGAATGAATTTTGACCAGTAAACCATGATCTGTAAGAAATGGAAAAAACTTGAGTACACTAAATATCAAATAAACTCATTAAGTGAGCTAACAATAATGTTTATGGAGAAAAAAATATTTTAAAAATACTTTCAAATAGGGTAAATTTGACCAGGGAACATTACTATTGTTTCTTAAAGTTGAACATAACAGGAGGGTTAAAAAAATCTTTTTTTTTTTCTTTTTTTACTTCTGCAATACTTTATAATGCACTTTAATATCTTGCTCTCACAGCACTAACCGACTGAGACACAGAGAAAAAAAAGAGAAGAGTAATTGAGCTGGTTATTATAATTTAGCTAATAACAATAAATGGTAAAACTAGGGAGTGCTATTTTCATCTGGAGCTCATTCTTGTCTGAAATTCAACTCTATTAAGGATCAAAATAAACACTGATGAATTCCCAATTTATTAGAAATAAAACCAGAAAATAATTAACTGCATACATCCTTCCAGTTGCATGAAAACTCTGCAAACACAAACACACACACACAGCTCTCGTAATACTTTAAATACAATTTTGACTGTAATGAAGAAAGGCAGATATGCTCTCTAAATCTGCGACTCATGAAACAAAAAGCCAATGAGGTTTTATCCTAAGCAAATGCTCGCCCTTGTTTCTCTTTCTGCGCTGCCTCTGATAATATTAAACCAGCAGGATGTGAAGTTTTGCAGTGTTCAATTACTGACACATGTAAAACCATTTAAAGATGCTCAGAGTGGAAAGTGGAGACGCCTGCATTAAATTGCTTTTCGCTCTATTCTGTCGCATATTTGCCGATGCTCGGATGTACATTGTGTTGAAGAACCTGCGTGTCAAACGTAATTGCGGTTTTCTCAAGGTGCAGTAATAACTCTTACAGGGATGTCAGTTAAAAAGGAAATGCATGTTTGGCACGCGGCTGTGACTTTTGTGTGTATTTTCCTGCACTGCGAAGCTCCGGAGCTTTTAGAAAATTATGCAAATGTTGTGAAAACATGCAGTCAATGAATATTCTAGTTGCGACTCAGATAAGAAAACAAATCCAGACAATGCTTGCAGACTTTTATCTGTTAAAAGCTCATACACTGATTACAGTTGGTCAAACAAACAAATTCACATTTTTTTTTGCACTGTGTTTGTGCACAGAAGCACATTGACCTCCAAAGGTCACCAGTGTTTGTTCTGGTGAGGTCATCATGGATTTCATGGACATCAGTATCAAATAACCAAAAGTGTTGAAGTTCAATACTTTCATATAGAAAAGTGCCTTTTGGGGGTTCAATGGCAGCGTGGCAAACTGAATCTTGAAATAAGAAATAAAGATAAAAATAAAATAAGGAAGAAAAAGAGAAATAAAGCATGCTCTGGGCGGTTTTTGTATGCGTGTGCGTTGAATAAGATTTAGCCTTGCCATTCAGGCGTTTATAGAAACAAGACAGCAGAGCGGAGAGGTGAACGTTCCCGAGGATCAGCCGTGGTGAGAGATTTGATAGGATGGCAGCTTGAGTCTCAGGTAGTGAGAATTTATCAGGAGTGTCACATTTTTGAATCAGACCTTTCTAACCTGCAAAGCGCCGATCTCACACACGGGAAAGCGCCACAGAGAGGACGACGTGAGATGGATGAAAACATTTCGTTTATGACAAGTGGCAACGTTGGCGAAGCTCGAAGGACGGACACTTTTGAGTGTTAAATGTGCGACTTATTTCATATCAAAAACATAAAATAATCCAGATGTCACTCTAAATTTTAAAGTGTGTCCAGGATTTAACATTTAAAGGAAGTCCTTCTCAGTGGAAAACGGCTTCACAGAAGAATTTGTGCTCATTGGTCACATTTTTACTTTGCTTTTACATTTAAGTTGGCGTGTTTTTTTCCAAATCAAACATCGTTTAATCAAAACCGTTTAAAGTGTTTTAATTTAGTTGCAAGGACTTGAATGGACACCAAACAATCCACACTGACATGTCACTTTTCTCTGCCTGAAAAACTAATTCCTTGTGCAGTTTTTCCTCACATGTGTGCCTTTTTTAATATAATATTGGCAGCATTCCTTGGTAGCAAGGCCAACTTTTTTTAATTTCTGTAATTTTAATTTAAATATGACATTATCAAACAACTGGAAAGAGACAGCTGCTCTGACAAAATGATGCTGGAGTAAAAGTAAGAGATGCTGTTCACTATTGAAATTAAACCCCGTCTCAGAGGAGTCATTACATCAATAGACACAAAGTTTTATGGATGGAAACATTTGTTTTGGAAGTTTTGAAATAGCAGATCTTTTCATAAATGGATTTTAGTCATCCCAGTGGACAGAAGAAAAATGTTTGCATTTTATATTTCTGCAAACCACAATTAGATTACATTTATACATTTCAAAAGTAACATATCAATGTTTCTAAAGTGACGAATTATAAAGGCTGTCATCGAGAGGTGGAGCGGCGAAATGCCTGCCAAGCTGCAGACCGCAGTTCAAAACCAACAAACAGCACTGCTTGTTTTTAAGGGATCCTTCGCAGCGTTTTATACACCAAACTTGTATTCACTTCACTGACACTTGAAGGCGTTTCCCTGTGGAATTTGTGATACTGAACCTGGTTGTTTTTTTAACCAAACCTGAATGTTTTTCACCAACACATCGCAGCATTTACCGCTGCATTTGTGCCATTGTACCTGGGTGATTCTCACTGTTACATCAACACGTTTCCAAGCAGCATTAGTGGCACCGAACCTGGATATTTTTTTACTGAACATGTTTTTCACCAGAACCAGTCTCACAGAACCGTTTTTTATTTTACCGACACATTGCAGCATTTCCCGGCGGTGATAAGCTACCAAATTTGGGTGCTTTTCACATCGCACATCATGGATTTTCCCAGAGGCATTTGTGGCACCTGGGTGCTTTATACCAACACTGCAGCATTTACCAACGCGTTTGTCACCGAACTTACACATCACAGCATTTAAGCCACTGAACCTGGGCGGGTTTTCTTTTCACAAAACCAAACCTGTTTTTTTACGACACGTTAGTGTTTAAACCGCCGAACCTGCATGTTTTTAACTGAAACTTTGCAGCATTTCCCAATGGTGTTAAAGCTACTGTACAATCCAGCCACACATTAACCACAGCAACGTCAAAAATGTGAAGTTTCAACGTAAGTACACATGTAACATAGCCGTGGTTTGCAGAAATGTACAATACAAACATTTTTTTCTGGCCATTGGATGGGTTAAGTATGGCATTTTGAAAATTAAAACACATTTTAAAACATTATTCATCGTTGATTTCTGTATTCTAGGCAGCATGGTGAAAAGAGGGAACTACCAGCTAACTTTGAAAACTGTAGACCAGATAAGTACAGCATATCGGCGTAAACCACACTGATGTTATCCAGCATGCACGTTTGGACATGGTGCTGCTCTGAAGGGGTCAAAATGTCTTCCAAGCAATCAACCAAAAACAACTGTTATTTTGAAAAAAATCTTTACCAGAATTGCAACCATTTTTTTTACTTTTTGTCACCAGAAACATTTGGCTGTAAGTTCATACAGAGATTCAAAAGCTTCCAATTCATAGGATACAACATAGAGACATTTATTTGTTTCATTACCCAAACCGTGTGGTTCTCCCTCCCATCAGCCCCAGAAAGCAGCATTGTTCATTAATAACCAAAAATGGAAAACAAAAAGAAACTTAAAAAATGTCAGATTAGCTCCTGTGGTGCCCCTTAGCCCTCTGTCCTTCCTTTGTCCTTCTGTCCATTCATCCGGCCATCCAACCAAAACTGAAAAATAATGCACGGGTGAGTGTGTGCGCATATGTGTGTGAAAATATCATTTGTAACAAAAACAAAAATAATCTAGATTGGTTTGAAACATTGGCCAAATGGGAGTCAGCATCTGCGCTGTCTTTTACAATCCGCCCTCCCAAGTCTGACCGAAGAAGTTGTTTCC
>NW_024701104.1:0-453 GCF_008729295.1 Plectropomus leopardus | reverse complement strand
ATATACTCTAATATACACTTTTTATTTTTTTAATAATGTCAGTGAGTTATGTTTTTTCGTTTATTGTCCATTTTATGTTATGCATTCTGTGCACTAAATTTTTATTCTTATTTTATCTTACTTTTCCTAGTATTCAAGTGGATTTTATCCATTTGAAGATGCTTTCTATGTTTTCTATACTGATTTGATTTTATTTTTACATGCAGGTTTTATTATGTCTTTTTGTCTTTTATGTGTTCTGATGTAAAGCACTTAGAAATAAACTATATTTGTATAGCACCTTTTTACAAGAAAGAAATTAAATGCACTATTATCAATTTCTTGCAATTTGTGAAACACCTATTACCAAAGTGCTCATTGCCTTTTTCTCCATTTTTTGGAAAGAAATCGCACCATTTGCTCAGGTTTAAAAGGGTTAAATATTGTAAAAGGTGTCTGAAAGCAGTAAAAGAA
>NW_024701103.1:0-981 GCF_008729295.1 Plectropomus leopardus | reverse complement strand
GCGAGGCGCACCGGCGCTCAGAGGTTTCATCTTTATATTTTACTTTTCGATAATTGAAAGTTTATTTTTAAAAACTCTGAAGGTGCAGACTGAATCTGACTGAGTGAAGACACAGAAACTCACCTTCTTCCAGGTGAGGACAGGTGTGGGCACACCCACCGCCTCGCAGCTCAGGTACACCTGAGAGCCGCTTACGTTGTACACCTCACCTGGAGGGGTGACGATGACCGGAGCTGGGGACACAGAGACAGACGGGTCAGAGAGAGACAGAGACAGACGGGTTAGATAGAGACAGATGGACAGACAGAGACAGACAGTAAATGAAGTGGTAGTTGAGGTTTTCTGGCAGAGAATCACAAACAGGATGAAACAGGTCGCAGGAATCCATCAGAGACAGTAAAGCCTCGGTGACCTCAGAGGAATTCAGTTTGCTCTGAGCGT
Source organism: Plectropomus leopardus (assembly GCF_008729295.1). NCBI lineage: Eukaryota > Metazoa > Chordata > Actinopteri > Perciformes > Serranidae > Plectropomus > Plectropomus leopardus. The sequence continues at coordinate 540 of NW_024701103.1, read as the reverse complement.
GCTCAGTGAGGGTTTTCGGTTTGCTCTGAGCGTGCTCAGTGAGGGTTTTCATGTAGAAAGGAATTTGCTGTTTTCGGAGGGATGAAGCTGGATTATCATCACTCACTGTCTGTTACTGTCAGAGGCTCAGAGAGGCGCTGACACGTTCTCCTCCAAAACACACCCGAAAACCAGCCTCGACCCGAGGAAACCAAACAGATCAACACTGCAGACACCCTGTCAACCCTAAATATTTTAAATTAAACTGAATTCATCATGTCATTGTAAATTCTACAGACACCATCTCAATCTGACATATTTTAAATAAAACAGATTTTTATGATCGGCGCTGCAGACGTGATGTGAACTCGTCCGTAGTCTGTCTCTCTGACGTGTCTTCAGTCTGTTTTTGTAGCAAACATCATGAAATATTCATGTTGTTTCTACATAAATAACATCAGAAGAACCTGATCAATAAACTTCATTAGCCATTAGCCTCACCTGAGGCTCACAGTCTCACCTGAGGCTCACAGTCTCACCTGAGGCTCAGATCTCACCTGA
>NW_024701102.1:0-629 GCF_008729295.1 Plectropomus leopardus | reverse complement strand
GATTTTTTTGATTTTTGAATCATTTACTGTTTGAAAGCATTATTGACAAAAAAAAAAAAACATTTTATTTTGATATACAATAATGTTTAGAGGTCAGTGGTGGACAATGAGTTTACTCTTTCAACCTTAGGAATATTATTTGTTACTATGATAATCCAGTAAATAGCACTCTTGAATATGGAATTAATTTTGCTATTCTAAATGTTGTTGTTTTTTTAATTTCACAATTATAAAATGTCTCACTTCCTTTCCTCCTAGAATTGACGTCTCTTCTCAAATCACTGTGTACTGAAAACAGTGTCAAGCTTTTGAAAAATTATTTTATTATTATTATTTTCCTCTGCTTGTTTGTTACTATTTCATTGAAAAAACATCAAACTGTGTTAAAAAATTATTACATAATGTATTTCCTTTTTGATAGAGAGGCCTCAAAATTAAGAGCGTCCCACTTTGATGCTGTTAATGTTTTACAAGTTGAAATTTGAGCCAAAAATAAATGAGAGCCAAAAAAAAAAATCTAAATTTTACCTGTTTGAGAATTTGTTTTATTTGGTCAAACATCTTGAATGGCTATTTCAAGAAGTTTCACTTTTGTGTTGTTAAATTAAAAAAAACAACAACAACAACAA
>NW_024701101.1:0-269 GCF_008729295.1 Plectropomus leopardus | reverse complement strand
TCCTAAATCTAAAATCTGTACACCTCACTGCTTAAAATAAATTTTAGGTCTGGTAACATGAGGTGTGGCCTCTGGGATTACTTTGGCTCTACTTGCCATGACTTCGCCTAAAATTTGATAATGACATAAATCAGAATCACCTTTATTTGCAAAGTTTGTGTACACAGTCAAGGGATTTGTCTCTGGTTATTGCATTGCTTTCAATATGTTCAAACATAGCAGCTAGGAACGAGGAAAACAAAGCTAGACAAATAGTGGTAAAATATATA
>NW_024701100.1:0-754 GCF_008729295.1 Plectropomus leopardus | reverse complement strand
TATTATCTTAAGCTTTCAGGCAACATTATCACCCCTAAAAATACTATTGGTGAGAAATGAACGAGGAGGAGGAGAGGAAAAAATGACGTGTAAACGGTTATTGATTTTTCTGAACGGTTATGATTTGTTATCCGTGTACCCGTTTACACGTGTAGATGTTGACACCCCTACTTCAAATAACATTCAATAATATTTAAAAAGATGACATCTTAATTTGAAAACAAGCAATACAGATACTTTTCAGAAATACATTACATACATGCATACAATTACAAACAACATTAACATTTTTCAGATGAACAAAAATAAAACAGATTTGAACTGTAGATGTAGAGTTTTCAATGTGTATCTTTCAGTGAATGTGTTAAGTAAATTAAAAAAATGACACCACTTCACATTTATCAGGTAAGCTGGATAGCAACCCGTCCAGCACATGACACATTGTACGGTATGTTTGTTTCATCTGCTCATAAACTGAAGTGTAAAATTGATATGTTTACATTTTACAGGAGTTATGCTGCAGTGTCTTATGGCCTGGAGGGAAAAAGTCCGTCGCTTCACACTTTGGTAAGTGGATATCCAAAATGTATGTCCATGAAGCATTTGCACAGTCCGTTTTTCTGAAAGCACCAAATCTGCATCATTTACATTAACTCTAGATTTTTTTAATTTATTGACACATTTTGTTGTTTTTTTGCTGCACATTACCACCATTTGCTTGCCGCTCCTTGTAGTTGGCAGTGTATTTCATCAT
>NW_024701099.1:0-429 GCF_008729295.1 Plectropomus leopardus | reverse complement strand
CCCCAGCTGTTGAGGCTTCAGCTGTTGAGCTCTCAGCTGTTGAGGCTTCAGCTGATGAGCTCTCAGCTGTTGAGGCTCCAGCTGTTGAGGCCCCAGCTATTGAGGCCTCAGATGTTGAGGCCCTAGCTGTTGAGGCCCTAGTTGCTGAGGTAGCTGCTGGAGCTCAGAACAGAAGTTGGTGGCGTTGCTTTGCTAAAGGTCTTGAGAAATCATTTAGGTTTATTTGCCCTATTGCTGTGGGTATGCTTATACCCGTGGGTATCCTAGCCATCGGTTGCAACTGCTACTACAGTTCAGAAAATTGTGCCTGCAGCGTGCTGGAACACTACTGCAAATTCCTACACATGTCACCGCCTCCATTCTGAATAGTAGTTTTAACCACACAAACAAGACAGTAGAGAACCTCAGCAATAAATATAATACATATTC
>NW_024701098.1:0-511 GCF_008729295.1 Plectropomus leopardus | reverse complement strand
AAAGCCTCTCACATTCAGATATCATTTTGTTATCATGTTAAATATGACCCACAGCACAGATATTCTTTGGAGCAGCAGCCTCTTCTCTCTGTTATATTTAATACAAGCCACCAACCACATCAGGAGTCTTAACTCAAAATAGTTCATTTATGGCAGCTCTGCTTCTCCCGGGCGCTCTCCCATGTTATTGCACATCGATCTCTCCTAGGTGATCCTGGCTGAAGTGCTGTGTGACTGCAGTTCGTCTCAGGCCGTGGTGAAGGAGCTGCGTGTCAGTGCCAGCCCTCTGGAGCAGAGGAAGTTCTTGGCCGAGTCTGAGCCATACAGGTGGGAGAAGCTGCTGGAACTGTAGCCACTTTGGAGGCAGGACTATGTAACTTTTGCTTAACAACCATGGATGAATTATTGTCTAACTGGGCACAGGCCCAAAGTGTTAGGGCCCGCCCCCCCGGTTTTCACTGACAAAATTTCACTCAAATTAACATGTATGGACCAGGAAGAGACTAAAAAC
>NW_024701097.1:0-672 GCF_008729295.1 Plectropomus leopardus | reverse complement strand
ATTTTCTATTGCTTTTATTGCTTCTGTTGTTGTTTTTGGTTTTATTCTTTTTATTATTTTATACCAACTTTTTACTTCTGGCATTTGCAATTTTATCCTAGTTTTGTGTCGCTTGTGATCAACAGGACTGTCTGTTGTTGTACTGTCAAAGCACTTTGTAAACTATATTTTTAAAGGTGCTATAAATAAAGTTCTTATTATTATTAGTAAGACACTAGAACTATCAAATATTTAGTATTTTTGCTTGACTCAAACAGTTTGCATCCTCTCTTTCCTCTCATCTTTTTGACATGTGAACAGCTGAATTAACAGACGTAAAACGTGTGCAAACTTGTGGACGCCTCGTAGGTCATTTACAGTCCACCGCTCAGCGCCGTCTGTGTCTGAACTGACAGAACAACAGAGAATCTCCATCCATGACGCCCCCTCCCTCCCATTTATATAGAAATTTTCTCTCACGTCCTCTGAGCGTCTTTGACTCCCGCTCTGCAAGTTGCTTTATCATCACAGCTCGCCGGCCGGGTGATTAATGAGCAGCGCAGAGATAGAGAGGGCGAGAGAGAGAGAGTGATGGGCAGAGTGGAGGATGAAGAAAGGCTCAACTGTGGCAAAATAAAGTTGATGTCAGAAACATTAATGTTTCTGCAAACTTTGAAAGGGCTCTGTGAGTCA
>NW_024701096.1:0-560 GCF_008729295.1 Plectropomus leopardus | reverse complement strand
TGTATTCTGTAAATTCAAAAGGCTTTCCAATTATTGATCAGCTGAACCTTTTCAAGGTTTACTGTTCATAAAAGTTTAGTGCAGGACGAATGCATTTCAGCAGTTTCACACGAACATTTCGTTTCTGACCTTACAGCTTCTGACAACGGCTTCGACCTTTCTAGAAGACTCAACCCAGAAGAGACATGATTGACAAACATCATTAATTTCCTTACTTGTGATGAGAAGATGCCAATATTTACCATTTCACACATAGAAATAATACACTAAAATATGGCTTCCTCACAAATTTATAGTTTGTGGTTCACATTTAAAAAATGTAGTTTGATTTTTCCGTTTCACGAATTGCAATTTTATTTTATAATTCTTTTAACACTAACGCAGTAATGTGTTTCCTATTCAAGATTCTCAGTGCATTTAACAAGATTTTTTTTTATAATGTTACATAATATTTTATGGTTTTAAGGTGACCTCAGTCCAATAAACAGGCTGCTGGTCGAGCATATCAGTCACTGGATGTTTTACAGTGGAGTAAACGCTGAGATATTTGTAACAGGTAC
>NW_024701095.1:0-843 GCF_008729295.1 Plectropomus leopardus | reverse complement strand
TGTACCTTTAGGGGTCCAACAGCTTGTCACTGGGGCAACAGTCAAAAACCATGTTTTAGCACATTTAATTCTATATTTTTTTTACATAATACAGCAGTTACATTTGTTTTCACACTTCAGGGTAATGTAACAAATCATTTACATGTTTTTACTTTCTCCCTGTTTAAGTTACACTTCCTAAACAAATCCACAAATCACATGGTGATAGCAGTACAACCCATTTTTCTCTTCTTTCCCTTTTCACATTCATGTGTCCCTTTTATGACATACATATTAATGTATAACAGTGTGTTTTACAGAATAATATAAAATGCATCAATGCAGCATGACACGTTCTATTGAATAATCAACACATAAAAGTATTTACCTATTTTGTTACGACTTTCTGACCTTTAAATATGATAACGAGGTTCAGTAACTTCAGTTTAGACGTACAGTGTTCCTTTAACATGCACGACGATCTAACAGTTGCTGGAGCATTTTCAAAAACTTAGACTCAAACTTAAACTTAGACAATATCACCTCTCTCAGTTCAGGACATTCAAAAATACTGAACCCACTTTCTTGAAGATGCTAAGTAATTAAAGATCCTGGAACTCTCTCCGCCCTTGATTCAGAATATATTTTGGCTGACAGGAATCTCTCTCTGTCCTGCACTTGCCGCTCCATCCTGCAGTTTGTGACCGCGGCCGTTACAGCCCCCCCCCCCAAACCAAATATGCAAGAGTATAAGTGTGTTTTTTATTTGTTTTTTGATAAAAATCAAATGCTCTGTTGAGTTTTACTCAGTTCACTAGCATTAATGAAATAGGCCCTTTTTCTTCACCACAGAACCTAGGCTTA
>NW_024701094.1:0-2530 GCF_008729295.1 Plectropomus leopardus | reverse complement strand
TTTTTGACTGGTTCAATTATTCATTTAGAGAAAAGAGAGTTTTTTTATGACAATAACTATTTTTAATTGTAAAGTAGTAGTTTGAGTAAATATTTTATTTACAGTAAGTATGTTTGTTTATTTCTAAGTAAAAATACTAAATAAAAAAATTGCTTTGATACGTTTGTGAAATCGAAATAAATGAACACTAATCATAAACCTGTAGCTGGTTTGTGAGATCCGATCCTCCACACACAATAGATGTGCATCTGCATTTGCTGTGTTTTGACCTCAGACTTCTTTATGTTATACATTCAGACTGAGACAGATGTTTTGTGAACCTACCAAGCTTGAGAGGAGTAATCAACGGGCTTCGGGACCTGGAGCAAAGAGCAAAAGTCAACATTTGTTGTTGTTATTTTCATGAAGTTTGCACTCATCCAAACAAAATACAACACTACAGTAAAGTACTTGACGCCAGTTCCTTAGTGCTGTCTCCAAGCTGATGTTTTGCCCGTCTGTAAAAACGGGCGCTTTTACAGCTTACAACCCCTATAAAACAACTTAATGCTCTTCTTATCTCAAAAGTGTAGACATGACGATAACATTTTCTTATCTACAGGACAGCTCATATACCTGAAGCAGCTGGACATAGTGTGAATTTCATTTTATCAAATGGAACATGACAATCCAGCAGTGGGGGGATAGAACACAAACAAGCACTTAATACACAGTTAAGTCGGTGAAGACAATACACGCTATTATTCTTCTCTCTCGGTTTTCCAGTTTAGTCTCTACAACATAAAGTTTGCTTGCCTCTTATGTGTATTATTTTCTTCTTTGCTTGTTATTGATAAAGTAAATTAGACAGTAAAACATAAAAAAACCATGTGATATTTTTCTTGTCATGCCAAGTCTCTCCCAAACCATCTTCACATCACCAGACTGCCAGTAAATGTCATGCAGCCAAACAGGAGCTGCTACAACAGGCCCTAACATAGCGACTAGAAGGAAATACTGCTTACACATGGGCAAGGCTTCACAGCGTCGCTTGGAAAGAAGCCAACTTCTTTCGTCGTCAGGATTTTGCCCTGAAACCACAGAGAGATAATTGCGTTATGTACATCTGGCTGGCTGTGTCTCCATAATTCAGAAACAATTAGCTTGCAACACAGAGCGGTGTAAATTTACAGCCCCAGTTAACCATTGTTGAAATAATGGCTGGCAGGAAGAAGGAAAGAGGACGAGTTCCTTATTCCTCCCATGGTGATGCCTCTTTCAGCTCAGTGCCTTGATTTAACAACACTGGGTCCGTGTAAATAGGGAGTCTGTAGTGTAGTTATCTTTTTCTTCTTCTGACTGACTCAGAAGCTGGGGGTTGATGATGCTGTTTTTTTTCTTCTGTGCACTGACAAAATATTGGATTTATATGGGGCAATAATCCAGTCATGGATTTCATAGCTGAAAAGAAAATGAGCCTCAGAAAAGCATCTGTAACTGCAGCATGTATATGAACTGCACAAATACACAGGAAGCTGCAGAATATGTGCAATCTTTGTCTTTGTACTCAGAAAATATGCCGCTGTTGCTGAATTGTTTTTACTTTACATGGTCCATAGTCACTTTTCCTACACAATAATAATAATACAAATTAAAAATAAAATAAAAAGACGGATAAGCATTACATAAAATGTTTTTTTTGTTTTTATCTCTGATCTTATACAAGTGCATTTTTGCAAATAATTAGGGTTAATTGATTTCTTTAGCTATTGTTTTGTTTGTATTATGTACTAGTGTGAGATTTGAGGGTTTCATCATTACATGTCTGATTATAAAACAGCAAAGCTCATTGTTAACTGGATGTATCAAAAGACCTGGCAAAAGGATGCTGCCAGTCAAATTGAAGTTTTAATACATTATTTTGTTTATATTTAGTGTACAGTTTGCAGAACTATAACTACAGCAGCAGCTGTAGCACCAGAAGGCTATACATCAGCTACCTGTTGACTGTTATTAGAAGAACCGATTGTGACGTTTTGAGGGATTCTAGGAGTTAATTAGGGGCTCTGAGACCTTCCTTATTTTTGCCCTCTGGGAATGAGAGGCACAGGTAGCACACTACCACGTAAGCCAATTTTGATGGTTTTGCGGTGGTCACCTTTCACATCCCTACCACCTCAGGACATTTAATCAGCTCTTGTGGAAAAGCTTTGCTTTCTGCTGCATCCTCGCTAACAGTGTGATAATGATTATAGCTGGTAACATTGACAGAGTAAACAGATGGCTGCTGGTGAATGAAATGAAATTACTGTGATCGATTCCATTTTTTCACGCATCCCCAGAACAGAAATGATTATGGTCTGCTGGCTACAAAGGTGATAGATATTGAATGTTTGTTGACTGTGGGGCTGTAGCTGCCTCTAGTTAAGCTTTTACACAAGGTTAATTGAATTCTTTATCTATTTTATCTGTTTTGTATTAAGTAGATTTGTTGGTTTCCTCACTACATGTCTGATTATAATACAATCATACAGCAGTTCATGTCAATACA
>NW_024701093.1:0-508 GCF_008729295.1 Plectropomus leopardus | reverse complement strand
TGTGTGTGTGTGTGTGTGTGTGTGTGTGTGTGTATAATTAGAAAGTAGAATAGTAGAATAAGATGTAGAATAATGATCATGTGAAATAATGATATAAAAATAATATAATACACAATAAGGGAAGAATGTCAAGAGGACTGTATTTAAAATGATTTAAATTATTTTATTTTTTCTTATATCTAATTAATTAGTTTTGTTCTTTGTAATTTATATATTATTTTAGTAAATGTTCATTTATTTTCAGTAAATTTTCTTGTAATAAATTGATTTCTTGCTATTTTTTGGGTCCGTTTTTGCTCGTGCTCATTGCCTTCCTCCCATGGTTTTGAAAGAAGGGAAGCCGATTTGCTGATGTTTCAGAGGGTTAATTACAGCTGTGAGTGTTTTGTCCTCTCTTATGTCGTCAGGAGCTGTTTCCTCTCCCGTTGTCATCATCGCAGAGATCGATAAAGTCAGCGGCCGACTGGTTCTGCAGTGTGAGTCTGCAGGCTGGTATCCAGAGCCTGAG
>NW_024701092.1:0-961 GCF_008729295.1 Plectropomus leopardus | reverse complement strand
CCTGTCTCTCCCTGCCTGCTGAGCGTGGAGGAGAGGGAGCTGTGCAGTGCTGAAACTGGAGATGTTGTCAATCAATCAATCAATAGATAATATCTATAACATATTTTAATAAGATATGTTGGATTTACGGTTCAAATAAATAATAAATAAATAAAATTAAGGGAAGAGTGCTCACGTTTTAACATTTTCTATTTTTTTTTTATTTTTAAAAAGATAATTTTCTTCCACAGCCCGAGCCCTACCCAACCTAGCCAATTGGTGCAACATTTCGGCCCAAACCCGTTTGCACCGGTTGGGCTTTTCGGGACCGAATAGGACCCAGCTGGTTTGAGTTGAGATTGAGAACTCTAATGGCCACTGCTCTTGAGGATTGTTAGAAGCAAAGAAGAGCTGTCGTACAATTTCGTTTTGCAGAGGGAGAAAGAGCTGGAAAATGTGTACGAGGACAGTGCCGTTGACTAGATGAGGGTTCTTAAGTTTTGTTAGTCCTGACAACAAGTGGGTCAGGTTTCCTTTGTGTGAGTTAGTGTTATTGGAAAAAACCCTGTACAAAGTGAAAAATAATGTACTATATGATGATATAAAAATACCTCTTTGTACAAGTTACACCTAAAAAAAAGTGTGCAGGCAGCTCACCTGGTAGAGCAGGCGCCTCATATACAAAGGCTTTGTCCTTGCTACAGTGGCTGCAGGTGCCTATCTGATGAAGGCAAAAAGACAGTCGTTCAACAGTACAGCCAATGTGTCTTCTTGCTGGGGCTGAAATGACCTTACTTAAGCAGCACTTTCTGATCATGACAACCTCCCTCCTCGGCCGCGGTCACTGTGGTAATTACGTGCGAGCCAGAATTCCCCAGTAGCCCTGCGGAAGTTCCTTAACTGCTTCAGTATCACTGAGCACGGGATTCCCCGGGGGATTTACTGTCATGGAGAGTGTCAGTGGGACTGATGGTGCTTTTTT
>NW_024701091.1:0-669 GCF_008729295.1 Plectropomus leopardus | reverse complement strand
TAATACCTAAGAGTCAGCAGCAAAACAACATTGCAAACTTTAATGAGGGGAGCCTGCACCTTCTCAGCAGTCTCTACAATTAATTTCAGCTTTTAATTGTCTTTCCATGCAGTGATTTATTTTATTATTACCAATGAATGTAGTTAGGGTGAGCCACCCCTATGAATTTCACAGGAATATTATCTGAGAACCATCTGGTGATGAAGGTGTGGTGCACGGCGCTGAAAGCACTGACAGATCAGACACAGGCATGTTCTAACCAAACAGCGTCTGTTCACAGAGGGTGAGGAAGAGGAAGAGGATGAGGAGGATGAAGAGGCTGAGGTTGTCTACAGGGACCGCGCACCTTTGAAACGGCAAGACGAAGTTCAGCGCGTCTCAAAGTCTCGCATGTCATCTACATCATCGGGTTCCAGTGAAACCAGCGGGGGTGGCGCTGACACACCCGTGATCCAGTCAGATGATGAAGAGGTCCACGCCGACACTCTGCTGCTGACCTCTGTTCCCCACACCAGGGATGAAGAGACAGAGGAGGAAGACGAGGAGGAAAGATGCCTTGCAAGTAAATCGCCATAAAGACTGAATTTCAATCTCTGTAGAGAAACACTGACAGTATAAAAATAGAGTCTGAGATATGTCTTTTCTCTCGACATTTGCAACCCCCCCCCC
>NW_024701090.1:0-445 GCF_008729295.1 Plectropomus leopardus | reverse complement strand
GAGTCATACAATAATGGAATTAACTCCTGTTTAAAGGTTTTATAGAAGGAGGCCCCCAATCCATCAGCTCCCGGTGATTTCCCTGATTTGGCCCGACTAATTGCCTTTTCTATCTCTTCTACTGTTATTATTGAAGTAAACATTGCATTTTGTTTTGAGCCTATTGCTGGCAGATCTAATTTGTCTAAAAACTCCCTCAAATCCTCTTCCCCCGCAGAGGTAGGTTGTGTGTATAACTTACTGTAATATTCCTCAAATACCTTTTCTATTTCCTCTGGTTCGTATAAGATTTTATTAGTTATTGGATCTCTTATTTTATGTATATTCCTTAATCCTTGCTGTTTTTTTATTCGTCTAGCCAAGATTTTAGTGGCTTTAGATCCTCCCTCATAGTAAGTTTGTTTTATGAACCTTGCTTTCCTTTCCACCTCTTCCATCAGAATAT
>NW_024701089.1:0-971 GCF_008729295.1 Plectropomus leopardus | reverse complement strand
CAGAAACCTAAAATCCTATAAATGTCCCAAAATCCTAACTACGTCCAAAAATCTTAGAAATGTCCTAAAATCCGACAAAATTTCTAAAATTCCAGAAACGTCCAAAAATCCTTGAGATTTCCTAAAATCATTGAAATTTCCTGAAATTCCAGCAATTTCAGAAAATCATATAAATTTCCTAAAATCCTATAAATTTCCTGAAATCCCAGAACTGTCCAAAAATCCTGCAAGTGTCCTATCATCCTAAAATCCTAGAGACATGTGCAAGGCTGCTGCGACTGGCCCCTGGCCTCCTGTCATTTTACAAAAGTGGCCCCCAAGCAAAGACAGCTGAGTATTCCTGCAGTGAGGCTCATTGTTTTTAGCTGAGGAGGTTTTTGGATATGCTGCTTGGAATTTGTTGAGGACTTGCAGCACGTACCAGCCGGCTGACAGGAGTTGGAGAATAGTTTTACAACAGACGACTATAAACCATTCAGACATCTTTTAAATGGCAAATCACATGACACGGGCCTCTCTCATGGCAGACATTTAAACTTGTCGATCACAGGTTACTGATAACATCCGCAATGGCTGAGTTCCATTTATGTGAGTCAGTGCCAGGGCCTGTGTCATTGTGCACGCTGGTTTATTGGCAGGGCTTAAATAGAGAGGAACCGTCATCACTGTCTTCCTGCTATGACAAGTTGAAGTGAGTGGCGTGAAAAAGGTCTAATGCTCAGTGGAGTGTTTCAGCGACAGATGTTGAAACATCTGTGCACTAACACCGCTGAATAAACTGTATCGTCTGACGGTCTCCACGTATTTGCATATAAGACCTGCAATATGCAAAAAAAGTGGCGCGTCTGGGGAAAATGTCATCAGTTACCTTGAGAGCTTTGTGCAGCTTGGAGGCGTCATATAAGGTAGGTGGGGTCATCAGGGCCACGATCAGACTCTCAAACAGCCCGCCGAGCTCCGATTTCAGAGCG
>NW_024701088.1:0-951 GCF_008729295.1 Plectropomus leopardus | reverse complement strand
CATTCGCAGAAATTGATTTTGTTTAAACCAAATAAACATAACATTAAAACGTGTAAACTACTTAGGTACTCCTCTGCATACAGCCACGGTGATATCCTCACCTCTGTTTGTTTCGGTTCTTCCATGTTCTCCCAGATTTGGGCTTTCCCAGCGGGATGACCGGATTGTGTTTTCCGCTAGAAGCCAAACGAGGCTTCTTCTCTAATGGGACGGTCTCGGGACTCGTGGGTGCCGTTTCTGCCGGGGCAGGTCCGGACTGATGCGTATCTCCGCCGCCGTTAACCCCGGCTGCGTCCGTCTCTGCCGCAGCCTCCGTCTGCAGCTCCGCAGGCTCCGGCCCGGTACACACCTCCGGTTCTGCAGACATACCGAGCTTCTCCTCGGTCTCACTCTCGAGTTTCCGACCTGAATCCCCCGTGTTTTTCTCTTCTACAACCGGCAGCTCCTGCAGGACAGACTTCCTTGTCCTCCGGCTGGGAGTCCTCACCGGGGGTTCTGAGTCCAGCAGTGCGGCAGGAGTGCGCACTTTGCGGCCGCTGCGGGTCCGTCTGGTCTCCGGGGGATCCTGGACCTCCTCCTCTGCGGCTCCCACTTCAGAACCGGTATTTTCTTCTGACATGGCTGGCTTTCTTTTCGACATGTTTCCTGGTTAAATTAACTCTACCACATTACTTCGATAAACGTCTGTACCCACGTGTGTTCACCGCCAGCGCTGTGTACGCTGCTTTACTTCCGCTTCCATGGCGGAAGGTAAACAACGTGGGAGCGCAGCACCGCCGCCTCCTGGTTTGGAGTGTCAGCTGCAAACTCGATGCGGCACAAACTTTTGGTAAAATGGGGACAGTGAGGCATCTGATTCTGATTTTAATTATAATTTATTTAAAATCGTTTCATATTTTTGTTCTGTTTTTATTTTTTAAGGTAAAAAAGGTACCCACAGCTCGAGGCTGA
>NW_024701087.1:0-989 GCF_008729295.1 Plectropomus leopardus | reverse complement strand
ACTGCAGTGAAGTGAACACACACACACACACACACACACACACACACACACACACACACACACACACACACACACACAGAGAGCTGCTCCCTCCGCTAGTATTTCTCATGAACACACACCCTTTTGCGTGTGTGTGCATGTATGTGAGCAGAAACATAATTACAAAAGCCGGCAGCACACATGCAGTCACCCACACACACATGCACGCACGCACACACACACGTACAGGAGATAGTGTAGGATGTGATCGATAGCTATTGATCTGCCACCTTTGGCTTGTCTTGGCAGCGCTTCATGTTAGACATAAAAATGTCCACACCCGCCAGGATAGAGACATATGGCACACACACACACACAAACACACACACACAAGCACATACACAGAAGAACATGCATAAAGACAAACACACATGCCCATGATTATGATTTTTTTCTATATTTTGGCTTAATTTATACACTATAAAATAGATCACTCATGCACAGTATAATAACTTGTATAAGTGAAGTTATACCAATTCACTAGTGCATGCACACACACACACTCACACACACACACACACACTCACACACACACTCCTCCATCGCCTCACCTCTGTAGCACATAGTTAACCACAGCAGCTCCAGCACCTGACCCCCAAACTCACACACGTCCAATCCCAGCATGGTGCCTCTCTGCGGGGCTGCACTCTGTGCGACGGCTGGCAAGAGAGAAAACCGGGGAAACCTCCACAGGTAGCAACAAAGTAGCAGAACAAGGATGGGTTAAAGAAGAGACCATCCACAAAAGTCTTGGATTGGAAGGCAAAGGCGGAGGCGGAGGAGGTGGTGGGGGTCAGACGAGCATCTCCTCCCGGGAGGAAATAATAAAAAAAAATGTTGTTGAGAAGGAAAAAGAGCTGGCGTGAGAGAGGCTGAGAGGCAGGGAGGGTATCCTTGGGTGTGGGTGTGGATGTGATGGGGATGTGTGTGAGCGAGAGAGAGAGAGAGAG
>NW_024701086.1:0-302 GCF_008729295.1 Plectropomus leopardus | reverse complement strand
CAAAATTGTCAGATTTTGGATGGGTTTTTGTTTAACTGTGGATTAGAGGTAGAGTATGTTCTCTAATCAGAAAAGCAATGGTTGTGTCCCCAGCTCCTCTGTCCAACATGTGGAAGTATGCTTGTGCAAGATATTAAACCCAAAATTGCACTTAATGTTGCTTCCTGTGAGTGTTTGTGAATGCTTACTTGAGTAGCAGATGGTATCTTGTAGCCTTGGGTTACCAATGTTTGGATGTCATATATGATATTAAAGAACCTGAAATACTCAATGAGTTTAGAAAATTGCTATATAAATATAAT
>NW_024701085.1:0-549 GCF_008729295.1 Plectropomus leopardus | reverse complement strand
GAGGTTTAAATGCTATAAAATGCATCTGAATACAGCACAAGAAAACTATCTAGGTGTTAAGGGGTTAAAGAGCTTTAAGAAAAAATAGGTACTTAAATATTGTAAAACAACTTTCGTATGTCAGAATTATTAAAAGCAGAGACATCTTGCTTTACACTGAATCTTTGTGATTGCTGTGAAAAGACTTTTCTACCTTCTTCACTTTCATTCGGGCTGTTGTCTCAAACTGTCAGCTGCCTGTGAAGTGCAAAACTCAGCCTCCTCTTATGATGCGCTCTCTTACAAAAGAAACCATTTCACATCCTCTCACTGAGAAGTTCAACTTCTTGGCTTAAGGAAGCGTTCTGACTTAACTGAAAAACAAAACAAAAAACCCCAGGGTGAAGCTGCTCTCCAATGAGTCTGCTTTTAATCTGACACGGAGCTGTTCTCCACATGACAGACTCTGGGAATGCAAAGCGTTTACAAAGAAAAACATTTTCTTATACAGTACAACGCTGTCATTTTAAGAGTTAATATGTAAAAACAGCCCAATTGCCAGAGTATAAA
>NW_024701084.1:0-953 GCF_008729295.1 Plectropomus leopardus | reverse complement strand
TCAGGTAAACTCCTCCTCCTCTCACCTGTTCAGGTAAACTCCTCCTCATATCACTGTGTAGTCCCGCCCACGGCGTCCCCCTCTTTATACAGTCTAAGGCAGGTCACAGTGCTGATGATGTCACTGTGCTGATGACATCACTGTCGGGTTTCACCTCTGCTCCGCCCCCAGAAGCTGATTCGTCTCTGTGCACTTCCTGGTTCCCACACGGAGAAGGAGGAAGCTCAATTCCTATTGGCTGTCTGCTCCAAAGTAAAACAGGATCCGCACACGCTCAGATTCGTCTTAGAGGTAACCGACCAATCAGCTGACTCCATTAACATCTTCACTGACTGACCCACCAATCAGGGATCAGGTTGGGGGTGGGCCTCTGACTTGGGATGCACCAAATACAAAAAAAATCATAAAGTGATTTGTTTTGTATGTTTTTTTTAAGATGTGGTGATTTAAGTCATGAATGTAAAAAAAGTAAAATAGAGTTTGTTTCCTCACATCTGGAATAGAGTTTGTAGTCCATGATTTGAGTACACTTCCTGTTGCATCACTTCCTGTTACACTTCCTTTCCAGCGAGCCAAACATCCATCCTTCTGTGTTTTCAGATTCTGGACCAATCAGCAGCCGGGACTCCAGCCTCCGACCAATCACAGCTCAGCACACAAACCTCCAATCACAGGACAGAGACACCACCGCTCTCCAGTCAAACAGATTCCTGCACCAGCAGCCCCGTCCAATCAGAGTGCAGTCTGCTGTCGGCTCTGCTGCAGCTCACCAACAGTCAGGTCAGTTAACTGGTAACAAACCAGTCCAGCTTACTGGTTCACCAATCACACACACGTCCTCTAGTCAGATTACTGTCAGATCAAACAGAGCCAGCCCCACAAAACCTGCCCCACAGAGCCAGCCCCACAAAACCTGCCCCACAGAGCCAGCCCCACAGAGACAGCCCCACAAA
>NW_024701083.1:0-1723 GCF_008729295.1 Plectropomus leopardus | reverse complement strand
TTTTAATAAAACATGCATCAGAAAAAACAATCACAATCAAATCTAAGCTTAAAATAGTGACATTGCATCCACGACTTTTTTTTTTATTTAACTCCAAGATTTCAGATTCAACTGTTAAACATCAAAGGGTCCGTTCCCAAAAAAACATCTAACAACTTATTCCGCTGAAAAATAAAGAACAGTCCCTAACTGCACTTTGTGTGTGTGTGCGTGCGTGTGCATGTGTGTGTGTAATGTAGTGTACGTGCGCGCGCTTCAGGTTGCGTCACAGGGGGAAGGGCGGTGCCCCCAGGTAGCGGTCACATCACCACAAACACACGCACGGAGTCGTGCACGGAGTTACGCACAGAGGAGACAGTGTGTGTACAGAGCGGCGGAGACTCCCAGGTGCCTGCCACACACACACACACACACACACACACACACACACACACACACACACACACACACACACACACACACACACACAGTCTTTCCTCCGCTCAGTGTGGAAGGACGCAGAGAGCGAGAAGGAGCCGAGAGCAGGCGGAACATTTGGAAACATCGAAACAGGGAAGTGGTGCAGCATGTTCAGCTGGGTCAAACAGGAGCACGGCGGACGCAACAAGGAGGGAGAAATGTACCAGACGGTGACGGAGGGACTGCAGACCCTCTACTCGAAGAAGCTGCTGCCGCTGGAGGACACCTACCTCTTCCATGACTTCCACTCCCCGGCCCTGGAGGCCGCCGACTTCCAGAGCAAGCCCATGGTGCTGCTGGTCGGCCAGTACTCCACCGGGAAAACCACCTTCATCAGGTACGAACCGCAGCCGGGGTCAGCCCGCAGGCCCGGGGGAGCCCGCCGACACCGAATCAGCTGTTAGAAGTAATAAAGAGCGCAGGGGGCATAGAGTTCAACTGTGTGGCAAAACCACCTCCATCAGGTGTTATATCAATGTACGCAGGATTTGGTGGAACTCGGTGCCAGACCTCATCTGAAAACCTGCCTATTTAAGGTTTTAGTGCTTATAGATAAAAATATAGATAGGGCAGCACATACAGTAAGATGTCAAACAAATGTGTCATGTCTTCTGATAAATTCGGCTAAAATGAAATCCACCAAAGCCGATTTGTATTTTAGAAAAAGTTAGTTTCATGATCTGGTTCTTCGCTCTTGCTTCGCCCTTGTTACATGCTTTCTGGATTGGGGGCTCGGGTTTGTGCCAGACCGCATTTGAAAATCTGTCTATTTAAGGTTCTACTGCTGAAAGATCAATAGATCGTGTAGATAGAGGATATATAGAGGAGGTAGCACAGGATGTGAGATGTTAAACAAATGTGTCATATCTTATGACGAATTTGGCTAAAATTAAATCCACCAAAGCCGATTTGTTTTGTAGGAACAGTAAGTTTTAAGACAGTTCTTCGCCCCTGTTTAATGCATACTGGATTGGGAGATCAGCTATATGATGGTGACCTCATTTGAAAATCAACCCATTTAAGGTTCTCTAGCTTAATGATAAATATAACTTTTCCTATAAAACAATTTGGCTCAATTTCTTTCAATAAACATGGGAAGATGCAATTAGCAACAAAAGAAAAAATGACTAAAAAAATTGCAAGAAATAAGTAAAACATACAAGAAAATTAACTGAAAATTGGTTAAAAAAAAAGTAACGAAAAAGAAAATTAACTGAACAAAATTTCCCCATAACTTGGCAAAGAATCTGAATAGAAAGAGCCT
>NW_024701081.1:0-589 GCF_008729295.1 Plectropomus leopardus | reverse complement strand
GGTAGATCTGATCCTGGTCTGTAGTAGATCTGATCCTAGTCTGAGGTAGATCTGATCCAGGTCTGTGGTAGATCTGATCCAGGTCTGTGGTAGATCTGATCCAGGTCTGTGGTAGATCTGATCCTAGTCTGAGGTAGATCTGATCCTGGTCTGTAGTAGATCTGATCCTGGTCTGTAGTAGATCTGATCCTGGTCTGTGGTAGATCTAATCCAGGTCTGTGGTAGATCTGATCCAGGTCTGTCAACTTAATTATTTAAACTTGAGGTATTTGCACTGTAACTATACTCCTGAGAAGTTGTACAATCGCTCCGTTGCACCTTGTGAACTTGTGAACATCCTTTTTTGTGTCGTTTATTTTCTGTTTAGTCATTTTATTTTTAAATTGCTTCTATATTTTTTATCTTATATTCGTTTCTGTTTAAATTCACTTTTTTATTTTTCCTTTATGTTCATTGTTTTGCACCAAAACACCAAGTCACATTCCTGGTATATGTGAATGTACTTGGCAATAAAACTAGATTCTGATTCTGATTCTGGTCTATGGTGGATCTGATTCTGGTCTGTGGTGGATCTGATTCTGGTCTGTGG
>NW_024701080.1:0-754 GCF_008729295.1 Plectropomus leopardus | reverse complement strand
GTGTGCTAATTTTCAGGTCATTTTCTTATACTTTATACCTTTGTTTTTTGCAAATTTTTTGGTCGATTTTTTTTTTTAAAGATGTTTGTTGCCTTCTTCCCAAGTTTTGACAGAAATTAAGGTTTCAAAGGATTACACCAATTTTAAATTTAAAATCGATCATAACTGAGTAAGTCTTGTCATTTTTCAAGTCATTTTTCCCACATACAGAAACTTTAAAACACTCAAAGGAAGAAAAACTGAGAGTCAGTTCAGTTGGTTGGACTAAATACAAACCTCTGTCGACAGACGAGACGTGATTGTTTAATTTAGAGCTATGTGTTGTGTGCAGACCGCTCTCCGCACCATATGCAGTATTGTTCTCTGTATCATCTCTCATGCTAATTAGGAGAAAGAGAGAACCAAATGTTGAAAAAAAAAAAAGATCAAATATCTCATGAATTCTTTAAAGTGTAAAATCAAACAGCGTGGCACTGACCTCAGCTTGGCATTTTAGTTACACCAATAAAACTTTATATTACCATCATACTGGTGAAGAAGAGTTTCACAACCGCATTCTGCATTTCTCTGTAGTTTCACACTCATGACCTCGCCACAAACAGGAACCAAACTAAACAAACAAATCATTTTTTCCACAAACCGCACTTTTTGTAATAATTAGTATTCTGCTTTCTTCTTCTCCTCTGACAAAATGCATCTAAGTTTCAATGTTTTTTCATTTCTTTCCTTCCCCTTCAAACACTGCGATGCGCTT
>NW_024701079.1:0-590 GCF_008729295.1 Plectropomus leopardus | reverse complement strand
AAAATGTTAACTGCAGAATATAGTTCTATGTGTTTGTGCTCTAATAAATGACAGGAATATCTGATGAATAAAATACCACAAAAAAGATCTTATTAAGAAATTTTAACAAAATGACACGTACCATATACAAATGATCATAACCTCAAATGTTTTAAAGGGTTCGTAATACTTTTCAAGCAAAAAAACTTTTATAAACTTTTATAAATTTTGAGGCGATCGTTTTTAAAGTGGGGTTGTATGGGGTACTTATCAATTGACAGTATATTCTGTACAGTAGATTTCAGTAAACTCTCCCAGTGTTGAGACGCAAGGCTGAAGTCCCACATGGAAGCTGAGAAATGTACTGCTGTGCAATAAAATGTATTCTAACCATCTAAAAAAGTCCAACCTAAAAAAAATCTAAATATCATTTTAAGTCTACGCTATACTGAGAGTATTATCACCTCTTAACGTTTCTGTCAAACAGCCCATTCTGACAGGAAAGCCATTAACAGCTTTAGTTCCTCATCTACGCTCTCAATGCTCTCATTAAAGCCACCAGACTCCATTGAGGAAAACAGTAAATTTAGCTCAGTGGACATGCTGACATA
>NW_024701078.1:0-724 GCF_008729295.1 Plectropomus leopardus | reverse complement strand
GTGTGTGTGTGTATAGCAGATTTCCATCAGTAGAAACTTGTGTTCATCGTTAAACAGGTTTTTAGCTGGATCTGTATTATCCACAGAGGTGTCTTCCTCTCCAAAATACTGCACTAGGTGACTAAAACTGATAAAACTGATAAAGCAGTTTTACGTAACAAATCAGTGGTTCTCTGACACTGTTCAGCAGTTTGGAGACGAGCCACTAGCTAAGCATCTGATATGTGTATTCACCCTATTTCTATGATAACTTAAGATTCAGATGTTCAAGAGGTTTTCATAAGGAGCCAAATTATCTGCAGAGGTCTCTTGTCCAAAACAGATGGACCCAGTAATTTATATTGGTAAAAACACTAAACACAGTAGTTTTACATTTAAAAAAAATCATTTTTTTCTCATTTTGGAGGTGTATCTTACTACGGTGGCTGATACAAAAACACGAATTGTCCTACCTTGAGCCAGTGTTTGGTCTGTCAATTGTGGGTTACTGTAGAAACATGGCGATCTCCTTGGACGAGGACCTGCTCCCCGTGTAGATATAAGCGGCTCATTCTATGGTAACAAAAACACAATAATTCTTATTTTCACGTGATTATACACTAAAGACAACATAATTATTATAATATTTAATTTCTGCCATTATATCCCCTCTAAATCATACACATTGGACTTTTAATTGATATTCATTAAAAGGCAACACAACCTAAATTAAGAATTTCAGTGT
>NW_024701077.1:0-758 GCF_008729295.1 Plectropomus leopardus | reverse complement strand
TGTTTTTTATTTCTTGCTTTTTCTTTGTTGGATTATTCTGTTATGTCATCATGTTGTCATGTTGTTATTAAAATGAATGTGTGAGTAAATTTTTAATTTAAAAAACAAGTACGGGTGCTGTGGGTGTAGGTCAATTAATTAACATAATGAGTAAAAGTTAATGTTGCCTTAAATCTTCCGCATGTAGAATATTGCATCAATATATCATTCTGAAATTCAGTTTGACATCACTAGCTGGTGGCTACAATAAAAGCAAATCTACTGCATGCTGCCCACAGTAACAAGTTGATACAAAAACCAGATTGACAAGAAAAAAAGACAGAGCATCAATCAAAACACAAACACACAAAAGGTAGAAACAGATATTCTTGACTTGCAGCACAAAGAGAGCAGGAGATGGGACTGAGTATTATTGACCCTTTCTGCATCCCCCATAACTGTCACATTTCTGATGGTATCTTCAAGGCAATTCTTATCTCACAAGGACTTCCATTATTGAGAGCACTTTTCAAAGAAAACATTAGGGAGAAAATGACAACATCAGGCACAGAGGCTGCAGAGAGTTTTTCATGATGATTTAAAAAGACCTCAAGAGAGAATATCAGAACACAGATGCTGAAGCGATTTTCTTTCAGGGATTTCTTTTTTTTTTTTCAATTCCCAAAGTGTTTTTAAAGTAATAATCGGTGTCATCAGCCCTCTTCGAAGCACGACACCGAAACCATACAAAAGAACCTGATGAGCTTTTAACATCAGTA
>NW_024701076.1:0-929 GCF_008729295.1 Plectropomus leopardus | reverse complement strand
CAAGATTGTGTATTTTTGTTTAATCTTGAAATTTCCAGCTAAAGTCAAAAATGTGCAAACAAAATTGTTACATTCATACTGGCAAGTGCAAAAAAATGCACAAAAAAATCTACTTTGCTTGTAGTATATTGAAAATAATTCTTTTTCGTGTTTTTTTAAATCTATAAACAGTGTTATCATGACAAAAAAGGGTTAAAACTCTGGAAATTAATGAATATCTGACATATATGACAAGGACTGATATTGGTTAAAATAAAATTCATGAAAGTAGAAAATAATACAGATGTATAATATCTTTTAAAGCTTGATTTTGAAAAGCACATTTGTGCGCAGAGCGATACGAGTGTGTGTAACATTAAAGTTTGACGAATTAAAGCGAGGCCTCACTTTGTTCTCCTCGCTCTGGAGTCTGTAGTTGCGAACTGCGGCCACGATGACCTGGTCGGCGTCCATCCGAGGAGGTTTTGGAAAGCGTCCTCCAGGCGGGATTGCTGTGGCTGAGCGGGTTGAACTGGAAGCAGCAGGGGCCGAGTTTCCACTGCTGACCTCAGAGGTCACACCAGCAGCAGAGGTCAAAGATGTTGGTGGCCCCTCTTTCACTTGTGCTTTTTCTACGTCTTCAGTTGCCTCAGGACCAACAGTGGAGTCTACAGCGATCTCAGTTCCTCTTTTCTCCCCGTCCTCCTTCGCTGCTACATCACGCGCAGCTGCAGCACTCGGCCCTGCAGTGACGGGCTCAGAAACCGTGGATTCACCGGGGACGCTGCTTTGCAGAGCAGGTTTTGAACCATTTTGTGACAGTTCAGAGAGAGGAGGAGGCTGGGTTTGACTTTTCACGGCTGGCGTGTTGGTTGTGTAAGAGATGTAGTTTGGTCCAAAGTTTATTGTGGTCTTGCTACAAAGTTGCAGACGCCGTTTAAGGCTCTTCG
>NW_024701075.1:0-592 GCF_008729295.1 Plectropomus leopardus | reverse complement strand
TCTCTATATTATTTTACATTTATATTTTTTAAACTGGTTTTGGTGCATGTTTCTTCTGTTAGCGACTGTAACGAACCGCAGTTTCCTCCTCAGGGATCAGTTAAGCAGTTAAACGTTAAAACTAATAAACGTGTCTATTTCCACTTTAAAAGAAGTGATCTTAATGTTTAAATAACATGTTTCACTCTTGTGGTAAAAATACTTTCTGTAGTTTTGGTTTGAAGGATCAGTCGTCCGACGCGTGACGAAAGGAAAAGGTGAAATTTGCAGGTAATAAGTCAACAGCAGGTCGTTGATCCGTAGCAGATTTTTAAGTTTGAGTGTTGATCTGAGAAACGCAGTAATGTAAATATTCCCGGACAGTTTTCCAAAGTGTTTTTATAGATTTCAGATTCCACGTGGTGAAGATCAGCTCGGTGTTTTTTTGTGTAAAGTGATCCAACATGTCGAAAGTTGCACATCGTGAGGAAAAGCTCTGATCTCCTCCGCCTTGATCTCTGACTCGTGAGGCGGACGACATCCTCGCTTCGTCTGTGTTTGGGGTCGAGTGTAAATTCGCCGCAGGTTCAGATGTTTTATTATTGTAGGGGGG
>NW_024701074.1:0-514 GCF_008729295.1 Plectropomus leopardus | reverse complement strand
TAACCCATCTTCAGTGTCCCTGTCTTTTCTTTTGAACAAAGAAGTTATTTTTCTCTGCATTATTCCTTTAACATAAAAAATGACCGTTTTGTAGTGTTTCTCTCCATTTTATTTAAAATGATAACTGACAGATAAGATGATAACTGACAGATATTTAAATCATGCTGAAAGTGTTTCAGCCAACCACAAGAATTTGGAATAAGTTTGGAATTACGTTGGTGTCTTTTATTGTTCATCCTGTCCCGGCGCAAGCGGCGTTTCTTGACGTCTGTGCACCAGTTGTGGAAAATGTCCCAGTGCAATAAATCAAACAAACCCATCCCCATAGCAACCACTGTGTTTCGGAAGTAGACGCGCATGCGCACTCACGTACTGCTGAGTGAAATCTCCGGTCGTTAGGTCACAAGCAGTTTCTTTTCCAAGCTGTTCTGTATCATTGAAATTGAATAAAATAACACGAAACACAACTGCTTACTCTCCAACTGATTTTAATTGAGACACATTGCAACGAACG
>NW_024701073.1:0-406 GCF_008729295.1 Plectropomus leopardus | reverse complement strand
AAAAAAAGTAATTAGATTTGATAGAAAATACCACGCTGACCTCGGAGGCGTCACTCTCACTATGAGAAGTCATCACGGCGAAGCGGCCGGAGCCTTTGAAGAACCATCTCCGGAAAATCAAAAGAAATGTGAAAAGTTCTCCAAAAGTTCTTAAACTCAGCGGAGGTCAGAGCGCCGTCGCTCAGCGCTTCTTCTTCATCTCCAATAAAAACCTAGAGAGCGTCTCGATATTAAACGGTCAGCCCGCTGATTTTACAGTTAACTCTTCATGGCTCGCCCTGCAGCCTGTATGAGTAGTGATGGGGATTGTTCATTTTTTTAATATTGATACCATTAATGAGACTCCTAAACGCGTCTTAATCGATACCACTATTGATACTTTTCTTTTATTTGGTGGAAAAACGAG
>NW_024701072.1:0-5116 GCF_008729295.1 Plectropomus leopardus | reverse complement strand
AAAAAAAAAAAAAATCATAAAATAGTGACAAATGCTGTCACAGTTATCCTTTACAATGTTTTTGTCCAACTGACAATCCAAACCTCAACATTATTATGAATAAATTAAAATTAATGACACATTAAGTTGAAGATATTATGCACTGGTCAATAATTGCGTTTGAAGTAAACTATGTTGTCCTGTTGTCCAACAAACCAATTTAAACCATTCCTCATTAAGATAACGAACTGGAACTCTTAAGCCTTTTCTCATCCGCCCTATCAGACGAGCCACTGAGTTGATCATTCTGCCAAGATTTGTCCAAAAATTTAATAATTCATGTCTTAGATATCTTATGTGATATACATCTGAGCACACAAACACAGAGGCTTTTGTCAGATCCTGTTAATGAGGCTCACATTTGGCAGCAACCCCACGAATACTTGCAACATTTTCTGTGCATAGATTTTCTGTAGGATCACTGAAGTGTAGCAAGAGCAAAACAAGAAAGCTTAAAAAGGAGGTCTTTGTTGCCATCATTAGGCTAATAAGCATATCTCAGCAGCACTGGCCTCTTAAAGAGGTTTTATGGAACAACTGAGTACGAGATGTCTTCTGGGTTTTTCCTCAACTACACTGAGCTCTTACATGCCCGAAATCTCAAGATGAGTGACTTCAGTATGAAGATAGTTAGTCAAAACTTTTGTTTGAGCCAGCAATTACATAAATGAGTATACATCATGTTTACTATCTCTGAGATGCTGTTTACTAAACCTGCATAATATTATACATGTGTTACGTTAGTTACCCTGCAGTTTACCCTTAGGGACATTGATGTGCAGTTTTACGTGCTTTTCATTCTCCATTTTTTGATCATTTTGGCTGTGTTGATGCATTTCACAAACATTTTGACAAGTTTGTGTATTTTGTTTAATCCTGGAATTTTCAAATCAGCTCCTAACAATAAATCGAAAATATACTGTGTAAACAAAATTGTTACATTCATATTGTTAAGTGCAAAAAAAATGCACCACTGAAATCTATTCAAACTGCATGTTTTGATCCCACAGCCATCAAAGCATGAAACATGCGTTGTGTTATTTCTGTCTTATTTCTTTGGGCTTTTGCCTTGGAATTTGTATTTGTTACTATTTTCCACCTGATTATGTCATTTTTCCCATATTTGGCATTTGGAGAAAATACATGCTATTTCCACTAGGTGCACTTTCACAATTAATGTTGCTGCAAATCATTGACATATCCCAGGCTGTGATCAAATCAAATCTACTTTGCATGTAGTATATTGAAAAAAAGTTTTTTCCCTCATCTAAAAACACAATGGCATTATGACAAAAACATGGCATTTTAAAAAGGTAGAAATTCTGAATAATAATGAAAATTTTTGATATTTATGATTAGGACTGATGTTGGTTAAAAATTAACTCAATGAAAGTAGAAAATTATATTCATTTATAATATTTTTATAGCCTGATTTTGAAAAGCACAGTTTGTGCAGATCGATACGAGTGTGTGTAATATTAAAGCAGGCCCCAGGGGTTAAACAGGTCATCCCATTCAAATCAAGAATGTTTTCGAAACCTGATAAATAAAAGATTTCTATGTTAGTGTACATATGCAGAAATCAGTATAAAACTATAAGACAACTGAGGACTATTCAAAAACACAGTTAACACGCACAAGAGACAACAGAGTCCATTTTCTGGTCATGTTACTAGTCAGCCTGTAAAAAAGTTATATAACGTTTCTGTGTCTTTTGAGGATCTTTGTGAGAAAATAACCCTGAAGTGATAATGTCATGGTGATGCTATCAGGGTCATCTAAGCTGAGGGCATGCAGGCTTTGATTTTATAACAGAAAGCCTCTGTTACAGCTGGAGTTTAAATGATACGTGTTCACCAGGCAGGCAAGCTCTAATGAAAGGACAGCATTGAAATGCATTTTGGGAAATGTAGGATTTAGTATTTTCAGAGCATAATCCACACTAAGGACTAAAAGTCAGAAGTATTGACAGAATAAAACGAAAAGAAATCAAACCAATACGCTCTGGTTTCAGAGGACAAACACGGATGGCTAAGGAGACTCTTTTTTTCTAACTCTGATTTTGGGTCAACTTCAGGTGGCCATACGAGGAACTGCAATTTTTAACATTTAAGGTGTTTTTTTTCCATCTTGGAATTTGCCACTTGCTGATAAAAAAATACATGCTTCTAATATTTTTTTGTCTCCTATGAGTCACCCAAAATGGAAATACAATATAATATCACTGGAGTAACTCTTTAAAATCTTTTTTTCAAGTCTAGAATAAGCACATGTTAAAGTCAAAACGGTGCTCTGTGAGCTTTTCTTTTGTTTTGCCAGGAGCAGAGAGCAAAGACAGTTTTACAAGCAGAGCCTCAGTGCATTAAATCCTTATTAGGTAAAGAGGACAATCTCAGCTTTACATCCAAGATAAACAACGAGGACTGAACCTGCATTATGAGGTGGGAGACATGCATCTACAGTATCACAATACTAAATAAATGAATAATAAAATAATAAATGGATTATTAATTGGATTATTAATACATGGATTAACTAAAAAAAAAAGAACATGAGACGAGAGAGAGAGAAATTCAGCTGATGTCTTAGTCATCTTCTGGCGGCTATACGCAGCAGCACACTGTTCACTACACAGCATGGATATATGCACATCATAAAAAGGCTGCTGCAAAACATTGAAAAATCTTATCAAAAGCACTTTCCTTTATCAAATGCAGCCCAAGCTGTGTCGCTTAGAAGGACACAGTTTATCATATTAGTCACCTGGTGTATGCTGTGAACTTTCTTCCCCCCCTTTCTTTTTCTGGCGCTGAAATAAAGTGCTCCATCTTCTGTTTCAGCAGAGACACGGATGAATATGAGACAGGTGTCACTTTGCTTTCAGGAGCGTTTTGCTTCAACTCTCAGAGCAGTTTTCTCTTCATACAGGCCAAGAACACACTGCAGCCAAGAGCTCGCTCGGCTTTCTCCACAAGCGAAGGGTGCAATTTGTTAGAAACCTCAGTGATGACACTTCTCCTGCTGCTGAATAGCTGGCCGTCCTGTGGTGCGACTTGGGCGAGGGCCACAAACCTGGCTGAACCGCAAAACTCTCAAAGACATGCCACCAACAAAAGGTGACCACGATTTGTTCTACTGTGTTGAGTTTTAGAGCGCCCAGCCTCAGTGTGTGGAGGTGACCACATAAACATACAACCCACCATTTCAACAGAAGTGCTTATTACACAGAGGTGAATGATTGAAAGTATGACAAGGTCTGCAGGCTTTGAGCAGTGTTAAGTGGGTGTGCAAAAAAAGGAAAAAGTACTGCTGTAGCACCACTGTAATAATCTTTGATCAGTTTTCAAAAGGGACTATTTCTTTGGTAAAAAGTAGATCTAGATCTGTTCTGTGGGAATTTGTAATGACACATAATGACATTGTAGCTCTGGAAATGTCATATAATTTCTCAGCGAGTATTGATTACGGTTTTAAAGAAACAGTCAACCCCAAAAATCAAAAATACATATTTTTCTTCTTAGTGGTTTATCAGTCTGTATTTGGCTTTGAGTAAATGTATCAAGTTAAATTCCATCTTTGTAGATTCATAGATATTTCCGAATCAATTGCAACAAATGAGACTACAAAATACTCCAGTTACTCCCTTCACTAAGGAGGATTGTATTTCTTGTCCGTTTGTCTTTCACCATGAATGCTCCATCCTGAAGCAGAGCTTAGCAGGCAGTTAGTCTGCACCGTGACACTGTCAGCCCACATACCAAAGTGAGCTTTTCTCTGACAGGTAATCTATCCATGTGTAAAGTTCAACCAGAAAGACAGTCCCGGTGTTTTGCTGAGTGTGGAGACGGCCCGGCCGCTAAGTCCATCAGTTGGTCCTTGAGCCGCCACCGGCTGCGGCCTCCCTCTCAGCAGCAACAACAGGACCGCTGGGACGTCTGATTTACAGGACACCCCTCAGTGAGTGAATTAGTGGCAGTGCTGCGGCGTGCAGTGTCGTAATCACTGAAGTCCTCCCTTTGGAGAGGCATCACCGTGAGTCACCCTCTCCGCTCAGCGAGGAGGGCTGGTTGACGCCAGGGCCGGTGTGGGTGCAAGGAGACACACACACACAAAAAGAGCTGAGCAGACACAAAAAGGCTGACAGTTTCCAAATCGCAGCCAAGTTGCAGTGAAGGAGGGTGTGTGTAGTGAAAGGAGAGAGGGTGTCCTTTGCTTCAATGCATCTTTGATTATCATTGTCAGAGGGATGGATTGCTGGACAGGGAAGGATTTATTGCACATTTCACACCCACAAAGAACAACGCTGCAAAGACAAAACACTCATTCTTTTCCCCTTTGTGAAAGGGAGGAAGAATCAGCAGAAAACAAAACAAAAGGGACACAAAATCTTTACAGTGGGCCTTGGCATGACACCGAGAGGCTGTATTTCAGGCGGTGACCAAAAGCCGCTTGGCCTGCTGCTGCTTTCCTGACAGGATCAAACGGTGAATCATGACTGACGTGCCACACCAGAGCACCTGAGGGAGCCCGCCTGTCAGTGCGAGGGCAAGGTCAACTGCAACCTCTGGCTCCGTTGGACAGCAGCATGTGTGTGTCCGCAGAGGAAGTGTGTGTGAAGTGTCAATCCCACGCTCTAGTGGCGATAACTGCATATAGTGCTGAGAGGGGGCTCTACGACACACTCTTGAGGTTTTTTTTTGACATTCCAGGTAATGGTGCGTCGCGGCACCTTCCCACAGCACCAAGAGCAGTGATCATGAGTCCCTGCAGGCAGCGTGGCATCATGGGTAGATGAACAGAGCTCTGTCCGTCTGTGTAAAGCACATCTTCTTTAGGTGCATGGATACTTAAAAATCTAACAAATGATGCTGAAAGATGGCAGCGGTGGAATGTAACTAAGTCAACCTACTCAATTACTGTACTTTACTTGAGCATTTTCATATAATGCAACTTTATATTTATACAACACTACATTTGTCTGACGGCTTTAAATTGAAATTTCTTATACCCTTTCTGTCCAGTGATATATACACACACATATACATACACACACACACACACACACACACACACACAC
>NW_024701071.1:0-626 GCF_008729295.1 Plectropomus leopardus | reverse complement strand
ATCCCAGACTGTCAGCAGCTACACTCACACACTGACATATTCCAGACTGTCAGCAGCTACACTCACACACTGAGCATGGAGGAGATTAAAAATAATTCATTTATTTTTATTAATTTTTTCATCTAAAAACATAGTGGCATCATGACAAAAACCTGCAATTTAAAGGGTTAAAATTCTGAAAATGAATGAATATTTGATATTGATGATCAGGACTGATGTTGGTTGAAAAAATAAACTGTAGAAAATCATATTCATGTGTAACATTTTTATGACCTGACTTATAAAAGTACATTTTGTGTGCAGAGCGATACGAGTGCGTGTAATGTGTTAATGTTGTAATTATGTTGTAATAATGTTATAATCATGTTGTATTAATGCTGTATTAACGTTTGTCTGTCAGCCACAGAGAGTTCGGGCTCGTCGTCTCGGTGTCTCTCCGGCTCCACCGGCTCCGACAGCGGCTGTGTCTCCGCCCACCTGCAGGAGGCGCTGCCCGAGGAGCCGAGCCCCCTCAGCCAGCCCCCCTCCTCCTCGTCCTGCTCCTCCTCCAACAAGCAGCACATCAGCAGCAAGTACACCTCACCTGTGAGTACTAACACCTGTGAGTACTTACACCTGTGAGTACT
>NW_024701070.1:0-631 GCF_008729295.1 Plectropomus leopardus | reverse complement strand
AAAAATGTGCAAATAAGTGTGCAGAAGTGAAGATGGATGTGCAAGTGAGTCAGATGGTGCAGTGCAGATGGTGAGTTCACCTGGCCCACAGGTGAGCTGTCAAAGAATCTGATGATTGTTTGAACTCTTTGAGACAGCTGAAGGAGTCTGTCAGAGAACCAGCTGTCTCTCAGTGGTGTCATGAAGGGGACGATTGTTGATAGACGGCAGTTTGTTCGGTGACGCCTGTTTGTCACTGACTGGAGAGAGTCCAGGTTGTGGCCCACGACAGATCCAGCCTGGCGGATCAGTTTGTTCAACCTGGCGGCGTCCCAACTGATGCTGCTCCCCCAGCAGACCACAGCACCAGAGATGGCTCTCGCCACGCAGACTGGTAGAAGATCTCACGCTGCACACACTGAGGGATTGAGCTTCCTCAGGAAATAGAGGCGGCTCGTCCCCTAATGTACACATCGCTGGTGTGGGAACTCTAGTCCAGTCTGTTGTTCAAGTGGAAACGTAAGTACTTGCAGTTCTCTACGAGTCCAGCCTCCTCACCCAGGATCTTGATGGGCATCATCGTGGTTCTGGTCCTGCTGAAGTCGACCACCATCTCCTTGGTCTTTGTAACATTCAAGAGCAGATGATTCCT
>NW_024701069.1:0-829 GCF_008729295.1 Plectropomus leopardus | reverse complement strand
GTTTTTGGCCGTTTTTGCAAAATTCTATGCTATGGCGTGTCTTAGCATGCTGTTTTATGTTGTTTAAAATTGTTTTCAACTGTTTTTGGAACATGTCATTTTTTGACATTTTTGCCATACTATAGCCTTGCTGTTTTGGTCATTTTTTCAACATGTTGTAATCTGGTGTTTTTGGCCATTTTTGCAAAATTCTGTGCTATGGCGTGTCTTAGCACGCTGTTTTATGTGGTTTGAAATGGTTTTCAACAGTTTTTGGAACATGTCATTTTTTGACATTTTTGCCATACTATAGCCTTGCTTTTTTGGTCATTTTCTTGACATGATCATTATGGTGTTTTTGGCTGTTTTTGCAAAATTCTATGCTATGGCGTGTCTTGAAATGCTATTTTATGCTGTTTTGAGGCGTTTCCAGCAGTTTTTGGGACATGTCTTATTTTGACATTTTTGCCATACTATAGCCTTGCTCTTTTTGTCATTTTTTCGACATGTTGTAATATGGTGTTTTTTGCTGTTTTTGCGAATGTTTTTTTTTTTTAATGATTTTTTAATTTTTTTTTTTTGTTCAATGACAATCACACTCATACTGCTCCGAACACAAAATGTGCTTTTCAAAACAAGGGTGTTAAAATATTGTACATAAATATGAAATTATATTTTCATTGGTTTTGTTTTTCAACCAACATCAGTCCTAAGCATAATAATAAAAATATTTGTTATTTTTCAGTACTTTTAATCAATACATTTTTGTCATGTTTTAATTGTGATGCCACTATGTTTTTTAGATGAAAAAGAAAATCAAAAAAAGAATTATTTTCAATATACTACATGC
>NW_024701068.1:0-923 GCF_008729295.1 Plectropomus leopardus | reverse complement strand
TAGAGCTGTTCTACAAAAAACCAAGAAAAATCCATTGTTCTGAGCCTGGGTGCAAACTTTGCCACTGATTACAGCCCCATCAAAAAATTATTATTTATTGTTTTTATTATTTTATTGTTGAATTTTTGTTATTATTTTTTATTTTTACATTCAGCCTTTAAAAAGCGTCATTTGTTTACGCTGCTCCCCGGAGAGCCTGCCCCCGCTGCTGAAAAAAATCCTAGAGGAAACACTGTATTCTATGTTGTTTTCAGCACTTTTTATTTTTGGTCATATTTTGACTTCTTTGGCAAGGCTGTACTATGCGATCTTTTTGGTCATTTTTTCAACATGCTAAAATATGACATTTTCTGTGGTTTTTGATTGTTTCTTCACCATGTTACACTGAAACTCTCTTCAACAGGCCATTTTATGTTGTCTTCAGCCCATTGTTATTTTGGTCATATTTTGACATTTTTGGCAATACTTAGGAGGGCCCTTTGTACTGGGAGCTGTGATTCGCTCTCGCTGTGGGGTCATCGTCGTGGGGGTTTCCCTGCCTCGGCTGGATGGGGGGTCCTGTCCACAGCTCCATGGTTTTTACCGACTACCCCATTCTGTAGCCATGTCTCTTTGAGCTTCGATCAGCTTCTGCTCAAAACGGACCTCCATGATGGCGTTTCGCCATTTTGGATGTCTGTGCTCAGCCATGTTTCTTATCCCAAGTGATTCTGTTCTGTGCCTTTGTAAAGTCAATTTTCTGTTTGTGTTGTGGGGGGTGGGGATTGGGCGGGCCGAGGTTTATATGTTGAGATGGTTTTTATGATTTTAACATGTGAAGCACGTTGTGCTACATTAAATCTATGAAAAGTGCCTAATAAATGAAATATAATTTGTTTTAATACTATACTATGCGATTTTTTTGGTCATTTTTTCAACATGCT
>NW_024701067.1:0-930 GCF_008729295.1 Plectropomus leopardus | reverse complement strand
AATAGAACAGATTATATTTATATCAGATTATTTTCTTTAAAAATATAAGGCATCTTGTTTATTTTTCTTATTTCTTTGTCATTTATTCATACTGGAGTATGAATGTCGCTCTATCCTATCTAAGATGGAACTTGTGTCATTATATACCAGCCAACAGTGGACTCATGTCACTTTATACCACTCAGGTGTCAATCTCTTTTCTGTTATGTGGAGCAACAAATAAAATGGATTCCTATGAATATAGATGGAGGGCACACATAAATTGGATTTCATAATGTTGCAACCATAACAAATAATGCAAATTCAGCTGATTCCTGTGAATTCTGGGAGACCTTGCAATTTTGTTAAAATCTGATTTTCATTGTACATCTGCCCACAGCTAATCCACTCAGTCCCTCAGTTGCCCCCTGAGTATGTCTGACTGGCTCTGATGTTTTACAAAGAAAACATTGGACCAGCAAAGCTATTTTTAAATTATTTGCTTCATTTTATGCGAGTATTGGCTCTGAAAAGACATAATTCAATGATGACCATCGTATGAAATTTAATTCATTTTTAAAAATAATAACATCTTTGTTGTAATATTCTACACAATAGAAAAAAAACCTTAAATCCTCAAAAAGAAACTTAAATCTCGCATGGCAATTTTTTGTAAAAACTGCTAAAAGAAATGTTTGCGTCCATCCGGCCATATTCTCAAGTGATCCTTTATATTCAGCTTCAAAAACATAATTACAGATCCTTTTAGAAGCAAAAAATACATGATTTAGTTTAGATATTTTCACAATTGACTTGTGTAATTATGTACCAGCCAACTGTGGACCCCTGTTACTTTATACTACACAAGTGTGGACCTTTTTTGCATGTTGAGTAGATCAGCAAATAAAATCCATCCCTGTGATTATAGAGAAAGAAAACATATGTAGATTG
>NW_024701066.1:0-461 GCF_008729295.1 Plectropomus leopardus | reverse complement strand
CGTAGTGTAACAATAATATTACACTCTGAATTAGGCCATTCTAGTCACCTAATAAGTACTTTTACATTTTATAGTTAACGTACATTTTTGGTGACAATACTTTTGTACTCCGTAAGAAGAAAAATAAATTCTCACAACACTGTCAGTCAAATTCATCCTTGTGTTATGTCTTTTTTTGGCAAATGAATAATACTCAAATTCGAGAGTAGAGAGGTGGAGAGACAGCCTGTAACCATAACTCCAGAAAGCAAACAAAAAGAGTGATGGCACTTAATGGATAGTGATGCAACCAGATGTTGTTGTTGGACGGAGACAAAGTGAGAAAACCAAGAAAATGAAAATTATAGAAGAGGTGCTGGATTATAATCACATTATTATAACATGTCACGGTTATTGTCAACACTGGTATATCATAACACCCCTATTTGGAATGCAGGACTGTTGGTTGTAGTAATTTCAAG
>NW_024701065.1:0-704 GCF_008729295.1 Plectropomus leopardus | reverse complement strand
GTGTGTGTGTGTGTGTGTGTGTGTGTGTGTGTGTGTGTATAAAAAACAGAGAGACTGAGATTTCTTCACGACTCTCGTCGTTTATGCTCTCGTCTTCTCCTCTTTTTTTACTTCTTCATTAAAGTGAAAGAGACGAAGTTTAGTGACGACATGAACCCCAGTCAGTTACATCAGGCTGCACACACGCACACACACACACACACACGCACATTCACACACACACACGCACATTCACACACACACACACACACATGCACATTCACACACACGCACATTCACACACACGCACATTCACACACACACATACAGTGGTGAGGTCATGTCGGGAGCACCCTGACACACTCGACTGTGTGTGTGTGTGTGTGTGTGTGTGTGTGTGTGTGTAGGACAGGAAGTTCTCAGACCTTTTTAATCTGTGTGTGTGTTCCTCGCTGCTTCCTGCGTGTCTCTGTGGCCACAGGGCGTCGTGGCGTGATGAATCAAACGTACCTGGCAGAGCTGAGCTCTTTCCTTCCTCTTCCTCCTTTCTCTCTCTCTCTCTCTCTCTCTTTATTTCCTCTCTCTCTCTCTCTCTCTCTCTCTCTTTATTCCTCTCCTCTCTCTCTCTCTCTCTCTCTCTCTCTCTCTTTATTTCCTCTCCTCTTCCTCCTCTCTCCCTCTCTTTCTTGTCTCGACACTTTTCGGCAGATGCGCTGTAACTGTGA
>NW_024701064.1:0-975 GCF_008729295.1 Plectropomus leopardus | reverse complement strand
TTGTGGCGATTAAGACCTCACAAATTCAAATACAGGACTATTTTATGATTTTTAAGGCCTAATATTTATTTTAAATTGAATTTAGGATTCAGTGTTTTTCAGTTATCTAAATAATTATAGAAATCAATACAGATATTATTTACAGATAAGTGTGATGTATGAGGACAGGACATAAGGAATAATACACATACCCAGAGAGCGTCATTTTCATTCCACATAACAACCAAACCCAGCTTTGCCTCGATTTTGACATAGGAGACGGTCCTTTCAAT
This sequence comes from Plectropomus leopardus, assembly GCF_008729295.1. Classification (NCBI taxonomy): domain Eukaryota; kingdom Metazoa; phylum Chordata; class Actinopteri; order Perciformes; family Serranidae; genus Plectropomus; species Plectropomus leopardus. The sequence continues at coordinate 703 of NW_024701064.1, read as the reverse complement.
TGAAACACTAGCCTTACTGAATGGTATAGTGACACTAGAGGGAGCAAAAAGAAAATGAATGAATGACAGTTGGATGATAATCATCATTTTAACCAGAACATCAGCTGGTAATGAAACTCCACAACATCAAAACACACTCACACTTCATCATTGAATTTGATGGAAGTTTTGGTTAATTCCACAACAGCCCCCTCCAGTGTCATGGTGATCGTCTTAATGGTGACAAGCCCATCCATCTCCTGCCGCTGAAACTGAATGTTGAAATTATCATAGCTTTCCCCACACTCAGTTACAAAGATGTAGTTGCAAGTGAAGGGCAGCTGGAAAAAATCTCCATCGAAAGTCTTAAAGTGATAGTTTCCCCATGTACTGCAGATCTGGTCGTTGTGAGCGGGTCCCACTTCTAGTTTGTGGAGACAAATAAAATAAATCACTAAAATGCAGTTCAAACTGAACATGCTTTTTGGTTTATCTTTCATCTTTGAAAAAAAAAATTACCTGTAATTACTGGAATTTTGGTCATCGTCTGAACCATGACTGAAAAAACAAAGACACTATTAATAATGTCAGACAAAAGCGTAATTTTGAAGTTAAGATTGTAAAATTGTCTTCCCCCGATAGGATCCTATACACTCGATGTCCAGCTCTGTCCAGCCCTCTCTTTGTGGACCATCAAGCATACTTACCCATGTTGGCTGCAGAT
>NW_024701063.1:0-769 GCF_008729295.1 Plectropomus leopardus | reverse complement strand
TATATTTTTTTCATAGTTTTCTAAGGTTTCAGAGGCTTACATGCTAATGAAAGGTATCTGTATGCAGCACAAGAAAACTGATTCTCAATATTTACGGTAGCCCTAGTAATCTTATTTTATTCAGTTGGCAGGAGTCTGACATGGAAGCTATAAGTCTACTGCTGTGGAGCTTCTAGTTCAAATGCAGCAAGCTTATTAGATGGGGTATCCGCCACAAACATAAGCACAGAACATCTACAATCAGCACAGTTTCAATGTGGGCAAACGAGATTAGAGTCACCGCTTCAGTATCTGACCAAATGTCTCTCCCACTGTTCCTGAGATATGACAATGAGTAACTGCCAAGAAGTGTTTTTGCAGGACGTCATGATGTCACGGTTAAGCTGGCCTTTGACCTTTTGGACATAAAATGCCATCACTTCATTCTCCTGGACATTTGTGTGAAATTTTGTCATAACTGGCATATTAATTTCTTAAATTATGGCCAAAAACATGTTTTGTGCAGTCACGTGACCTGTGTCTTCTTGAGTCCAGGTGGACGTTTGTGCAAGATTTGAAGAAATGCGTCAAGGACTATCACATTCAGGGGAAAGGAACTGACGGACAACCTGACAACAAAATGCCTCTGGCCATGGCTATAGTCAGTGCAGAGGCACACAAAAGAAAAAAAATATATATATTTTTTTATTATGTCTCTTTTTCCCCCAAACAATTTTTTTCAGTAGATTCTGTAAGGCCTATTGTGATGTGATTGGGGTGGCAGTGGGGG
>NW_024701062.1:0-759 GCF_008729295.1 Plectropomus leopardus | reverse complement strand
GACATGTCAACAGAGCTGCACAGGAAAAGAAAGCTCTTTGATGATGTAAAGCGACGTCTACGAGTCATGAAGATCGAGTATGGATTAATCTACCCCGCTAAACTCAGGCTGTTTCACGAGGGGAAATCCCGGGTGTTTGGTGATCCAGGGAGCGCGGAATCATTTATTCAGGATCTGTAAAGGCATTTGTCTGGTCGTCTTTCTGATGAACATTGCCAGTATCTGAACTTTTTCAGCGACAACAGTTGATGTGAACTCTTTGCCCAAAAAAGGTATACTCTTTACCGCAGTGAAGATAGTTTTATGTTGGATTTTCGACAGACATTCGCTCCTATGCTACATATAAAAAAATTCATAAAAATTATTTGGAGATTTAAAATGTAAAAAGAAGAGGTGTATCTCATGCAGCCAGTGGAGTACTATCATCCTACACTGATTTTGAGTCCATTGCTCACATGACCTGGGAGCTATTGAGCTAAAATGCTAATATTTACACATGAAAAATTAATAAAAATTATAAAAGGTGTAAAATGACACACATGATTTATTAATGTATTTACTTACTTATTCCTTTATTTATTTATTTGTATGTTTGTTTGTTTTTCTTTAATTATGTATTTATATATTTAACTTATTACTGTTTTTATTTATTAATTCATTTATTAACATATTTATTTACTCAGTCCTGTACTGGCATAATTAATTAAACATGGAGATATTTATAAATTTATTTTCAGTTCATGCATTCATTTTCTGATT
>NW_024701061.1:0-1261 GCF_008729295.1 Plectropomus leopardus | reverse complement strand
AACCTGAGAATATATATGACAGTTTGAGAATATATATTAAAACCTGAGATTATATTTACAGTATTAAAACCTGAGAATATATATAAAAGTTTGAGAACATATATTAAAACCTGAGAATATACACAAAATGCATTTGACGTCATCAGTGGTGGCGCCATCTTGTATTTTCGCTGTGATACAGAAGTTGTGGCAAGATGAGCGAGTCAGCAAGAAAGCTGATCTCAGCCATTTTCACGAATGAAGATATCATTAATAGCCTAGTAAATGCATGTACGGGCCAAATTAATACAGGTAACCGTACTCAACAGTACCACTGTACCGACAAAGAAATTCCTTTGCTTTTTAATTGCAGAAGACCGAAAGACAGTGAACGTCCAAAGCCAAGCAGTCCCCCCTCATCAGGCAAACACAGAGAGAAGTCGCACTTAAACTCGCTGGTGCAGCCGCCAGCAACCAACTTATTTCTTTCTTTATATTTTTTCTTTCAAAGTAGTCTTGAGTTTCACAAATGATGTTCAAAAAATAAAGAATCTTTTATTACAAATAAAAAATAATCAAAAGGCTCAGGATGCCATGACTTAATATAGTAAGGATTGTAAAGATAACTAAAATATTCTTTTGAGAGGAGAGTGAGTGAGGTCAAAGGACTGTCCTCCTGCTTCAGCCACACCCTTCAGGCTACATCCTGGGCCTTTATGCCTTTTTTCCTCCCATCTCAGACTTCAGCCACAGCCACTAGATGGGGTCAATTCAGACACAAAAGTGGAAGATAAAACAATACCACTATTTGATCCTTTGTGTCATTAGAAATGGCCATTATCCCCCTCTGAAAAGTAGCCAACAGTCATTTTTTACCGCTGCCAGGTTATTGTGTCTTTGGTGTGTTTTAAAAAGTTAGTTCAGATCCTAATCAAAGTTACACAACATCAGTCATTCTTTTGAACACCAGATTTTACCTTCACATCTGCATAAAAGAAGGAACTAGATACCAACTTACAAACCAATTTTCAGGTTACCATGGTAACTGACCCTGGATTAAATTTACCCTTTAGAACAGAAAAACAATTTTCCTCATCTCATTTTTACAAACTCAGTGTTTCACAAAACCTGCTTTCTGGAATACAGCTCCATTTCTTTGTGTTGTGTGACTTTTTTTAAGGATCTGAACTAACTATTTAAAAAACACACCGAAGTCACACAATAACCTGGCAGGGAGGAAGCCTGGCTACTTTTAAGAGGGGCATAACAGCTGTTTCTGGTG
>NW_024701060.1:0-860 GCF_008729295.1 Plectropomus leopardus | reverse complement strand
ATGTATATAGATAGTTTAATAATATAACTAATAAAAAAACCTACTGTAATAATAACAAATAAAGGTTAATATAACAATAATGATTTGTTAAATAAGAGCATTGAGGAACAAATAAATAAGCAAAGGGTTAAATTAACAAAGGGTTAAATAAGGCCATGACTTTGTTCCTCGTCTTGTATGAAGATTCGGCTTAAGCAGCATCCTGAGCAGCAAATGAAGGGTTAATCATCTGAACCCAAACAACCTGCAAACAGGACTGAGGACAGAGACACGACAGAGACACGGCAGAGACACTACAGAGACACGGCAGAGACACGGCAGAGACACGAACAGAGACACGGCAGAGACACTACAGAGACGCGACAGAGACACGGCAGAGACATGAACAGAGACACGGCAGAGACACTACAGAGACACGACAGAGACACTACAGAGACACGAACAGAGACACGGCAGAGACGCGACAGAGACACTACAGAGACACTACAGAGACACGGCAGAGACGCGACAGAGACACAAATAGAGACATGACAGAGACACGAACAGAGACACTGCAGAGACACGGCAGAGACACAAACAGAGACACAGGCAGAGACACGGCAGAGACACAAACGGAGACACAGGCGGAGACACGGCAGAGACACGACAGAGACATGACAGAGTCACGGTAGAGACATGACAGAGACACGGTAGAGACACGACAGAGACACGACAGAGACACGACAGAGACACAGCAGAGACACGACAGAGACACGACAGAGACACGGTAGAGACACGGTAGAGACACGGTAGAGACATGACAGAGACACGACAGAGACACGGTAGAGACATGACAGAGACACGACAGAGACACGACAGAG
>NW_024701059.1:0-812 GCF_008729295.1 Plectropomus leopardus | reverse complement strand
GTTTAAATTCAAACATGAGGATGAAATACAGAAAACATCAGCAGACTTTTACTTTGACAACACAGGGACATCCTGTTGCATCATGTTCTGGTTATTGATCATCAATAAATCATCATCAGCGTGTGAACGAGATACCTGTGGGATTTTTTTTCTTTAAAAAAATTGTGTTTTGTTCTTTAAAATTTTTTTGGCATTTATCTTTCTGGGAAATTTTCCTTTTTTCAAAAATGTTGGCAGATGGTTTTCTCTTTAAAATTTTTCTGGTGAATTTTTTTTTCTTTAAAGAGTTTTTAGCAGATATCTTACAAGAAATGTTGCCTTTTTTCAAAATTTTGGCAATTTGTTTCTTTTTTTAAAATGGAATTTTATTGTTTTCTTTAAATTTTTGGCATTTATCTTTCTAAGAATTTTTTCCTTTTTTCTCAAAATGTTTTTCTGGTGATGTTTCTCTTGAAAAGAAAAACGGCGATTTTTAGGCTCGTTTTCTTTAAAAGTTGCTAATTTCTTTTTTTCACCACTAGAAACTAAAAACAGAAATGATGTCAGGATTGTTTTTTTTATTTGTCATTTTTTGCTTCACATAAAAACCAAACTGTTTCATACATTCACCACTAGACCACCAATACACCACCGCAAGTAACGTTCACGCCGCCGTGATGTCATCCAAATGGTTAATTTTCTTATTCTGACGATCCTTGAACACATCATCAGCAGACTTTTACTTTGAAAACACAGAGACATCCTGTTTGGTCGTGTGCTGATTATCGATAATCAATAAACGATCAGCAGCACGTGAAGGTGGCGCCTGCGTT
>NW_024701058.1:0-865 GCF_008729295.1 Plectropomus leopardus | reverse complement strand
ATGTATGTATGTTTTAAATAATTTATTTTTGTGTTCTTTTTTTCATCTGAAAACATCATGACAAAAACCTGGCATTTTAAAATCAATAAATATTTGATATTTATGATGAGGTATGATGCTGGTTAAAAATATAAACTGAATAAAAGTGAGATAAACTGAGATCTCAGAAATACAGAAACAGTGTCCCTGTATGTCATTATGTGTCTGCAACTGTGTCAGTTTAATGACAAATAGGCATTCTGGGTCCAAATAGGTCGGGGGGGGTGTCTCCAGGGTGTGGCCACATCCTCTGAACCCTGACCATATTAAAATTAGAGATGTAGCAGGCTGCCATTTATCCTCACACATCCAACTGTTTAATGGGACATATGAGAATTATCAGGACCTTTTGAGCTCTAAATCTCAGAGCAGACTCAAGATGTCAGTGAAGTTTCGGGCGGATTACACTCACCAAGAGAGCCTTTTGAACAAAACATGTGAGGCACAGATGGGCTGTGTGGGATGTCAGACTTTGTGAGCTGAATTTTGTGAACAGCAGAAGGGCGGTGCAGGTCAGACAAAATGTTCTTTCTGAAACTAAGTTTCCTGATGTTTGCCTAAAGACTTTTAAAAGTCCTGAATTATGACCAGTTTAATTCTGTAAACTAAAACCTTTCAGTTTATACACGTTTTCACGGCATAAGGTTTTTTTAATTTAGTTCACATGAAGTTAAAAGTTCTTTAATAGTAAACATGTCATGTGCTGCTGGATGTCATTCAAACTTTAGTTTTAAAAATTAAGCTTAACAAAGACAAAAACAACTATTGTCTTTAAAATTATAGAAATGTCCTAGAATCTAAAAAATGTCATGAAATCCTAGAAACG
>NW_024701057.1:0-878 GCF_008729295.1 Plectropomus leopardus | reverse complement strand
TAAAACCTGAGTGCTGCGAATATTAAAGAACCATTTCCACCAGGTCACCTGCATCACAGCAGCTTTGAATGTTTTTGTGCAGGAGATTTTTCTTGCCTCATGATCACATGAAGCCTGCAGACTTTATATAGTGATCATGTTTATTGGTTATTTTCAGTAAGATCCAGTACCCCATACATAAACACATGTGTTAATCATCCAAAATGAGGTTGTTTATTATTGAAGAGGCATTTGTTTGTTTAGGCATTTTTCATTGTGAAGGCTTCAACTAAAGCTTATGGTGTATGGTGTGCCTCAAGGTCTTGGTGTCATAAATTGATCTCTTGGATTGAAATGTTTGAGCATTTTTATAGATTCTTGACTTGTAAAAATGCTTATAAATTAGCACTAAGTCTGTGTGGTATACAAATGGTATGAACTGAAAAGATACTGCAACACCTTGATGAGAACTGAACATGCGTCATATACTTCCATCATAATGTTCTGCGCTCCTGTACACTATCGGCCTTTAAAGTCTGAGTAGGTACCGAACCAAAACACAGTGTTTCTTACTGCTTTGAGACGAGAACATTTTGACAGACTGTTTTGAGCTGCAGTTCAAATTCATTTTTGCTATCTCCCCCTAAAGGTCCCTGTCACCCAAATAAATACCAACATTGGTCAAAGAAAATGGTTTTTATACTTTTTGACCTTTCATCTTTTTAAAATCATTGTTGGATATTAATTGTTAGTGTTTTTACTAAATTGCCCCAATACATCATGAAAATGTGCCTTTTTTCAATATAAAGTTGTTGGTGCTTGCTGAGGTTACAGTCAGCTCTGTGTTCAGTGGTCTGTGTCAGAGTCTCTTCCTCTTCAGCAGCTGCAGTCGGTTCCTG
>NW_024701056.1:0-257 GCF_008729295.1 Plectropomus leopardus | reverse complement strand
AAAATAAGTGAAGTGCTCTACGAGCAGGTATCAAATCCCATTTGTGCTATTGGAATATGAAGAAAAATGGACTTTTCAAGGCTCATATGCACAATGGGAATGACATCAGATTTTCTAGACAGCCTGAGGATGGGTTAATCTGAATCTCAGTCGTTCATCCAGGTGAAAATGCAACATAATGAATGAATTCACATCATTGTAAAAGTATCTGCCCGTGGGGTGAAAGCACCATTACTTCAGCGTCTACCCTTTACCGG
>NW_024701055.1:0-669 GCF_008729295.1 Plectropomus leopardus | reverse complement strand
CAGAGCGTCACGCTTCCTGCAGAGCGTCACGCTTCCTGCAGAGCGTCTGCAAAGCATCATGCTTCCTGCAGAGCGTCTGCAGAGTGTCACGCTTCCTGCAGAGCGTCACACTTCCTGTCGGCTCTCATTCTCTGCCAGAGTGGAGAGAACACCACATGTGATGTCACATCCTGTTCTGACAGTAAAGTCACAGCTGTGATGTCATCAGTGGGCGGAGCCACCCACCCTGTGGGCGGGGTCAGCAGACGGAGGAGGAGACCAGACTGAGTGTGAGCAGGAAGAGGTGCGATGTCACAGAAGAGGCGGAGCTCTCAGCATTTTCAAGGCAACCGCCCTTTTTCAGACACACCTTCTGCTCACAGAAAGCACCTGCAACACATGACATCATCACCTGAGCTGTGACATCATCATCATCAACATCACCTGAGCTGTGACATCATCATCATCAACATCACCTGAGCTGTGACATCATCCAGGTGAGAGTTTACCTGTGAAGTTTTCGGGACAGACGCAGCGCAGGAAGTCGACGCAGGTTCCTCCGTTCTGGCAGATGAGACGTTCTTCATCGCAGACATTCACTGAGGGAGGAGAGCGATGGGTTATTGATCACTGATCTCGGTTTTGATTGGGGTCGGAGGCGTGTCTGTACCTACATGTGCAGCCGGCTCT
>NW_024701054.1:0-980 GCF_008729295.1 Plectropomus leopardus | reverse complement strand
ATTTCTGGGTACTATGTATGTTGGTGTTATCCAATGTCAAGTCTCTATCAATTTCTTTTATTATTATTATTATTAGTGTCTTTTGTAGTTCTCCTCAAGATGTCAAATCACCCAGATCCAGCTGGCGAAAAAACTGATATAAGTCAGTGTAAGATTTGTACTCATATTTTACTGGTCTTTCCAAGAGGAAGCATCAAATTTTTCAAGACAATGAGAAAAGCACAAAGAATGAGAAATCAGCTATAAAGAGAAGAACAGTTAAGCAAAGTTTTATACACGAAACATGAAGAAAAAAGCAATGTGATGCTACAGTGGCTTACCGAACAGAAAGGTGTGTGTCATTCAGTGTCAAACAGCATGCACTTACACTGCAGTGCAGTCAAAGGAATACAAATGCAATACAATCAAATGTCAGGATGTAAGCCGTAGATCTTCATGTGAGGGAACAAACATTCTTCTCCAGAAACGCCGTCCTACTTCGTTAAATCAAAGACACAGCTCAGGCTTATGAGGACAGATTGTAGAAGAACTGAGAGTCCTCTGAGTCCATTTGAGGAGTTAGACAGCAGTTTGTCTGCCTTCAGGAAGAAGCTGGCCAAAATCATCAACACGGGTGAATTTTTGTTCAAAAGTCTATATCTTCTGCAAATTAAAGGGATGGTTGTAGATTTTTGAAGTGGGTCTGTATAAGATACTCTTTTATAGTCAGTGTATTGTACGCACACTGTACAAGGGTTGATACAAAAACGTAATCTACTTTAAAAAAGGCCTCCCTAAAAAAATCAGTACCAGTCTAAGAGGATGCTATACTTAAAATATTTTCAGTCTTTTTTTCTTTGGTGCTACATTTCTCATCCACCGCTGGTCACATCAATATCAGTTTATGCTAAGTATAGTATAGTATAGTAAGTATATGTTATATTGAGAGGATTTACACTGTTTTAGCTTTCTGTCAGACAGCCTGTCCTGACTGAGAAGCT
>NW_024701053.1:0-919 GCF_008729295.1 Plectropomus leopardus | reverse complement strand
GATCCAGCTCCGGAGCTCCGCCTCCTCCATCTGCACACACAAACAAACAAACAAACACACACACACACACACACACACACACACACACACAGAGAAACAGAAACACCTCCATGAGCCAATACGACCGCCGCTAAACCCAGAGACACTCACACACACTGCGGGTCAAATAAAAACCTACGTCTTTCTGAGCGAAGAGATCCTCCATCTTTTCCTCTCGCGTCTTGCTGAAGGTGTCGGTCTTGAGGGAGGTGAGGCGGTCGTCTATGGCGAGGTACACCTGCGTGACTCTGTGGAGGGAAAGAGCGGAGTGATCAGGTGATACGCAGAGACAGAATATCGATAGTGATAATAATGGTTATGATTATCGATCCCTTCAGCCCTCGATGACGATATCGAGAGATGAGTTGATTAAATTTAATCAGCTGTGGATAATTATCAATAAAACATCAATAATGACCACTGCATGACTCTCTTAGGTTAAATTTTCCAGTTGCATTTTTAAAAGCTCCTGGACATTTGTTTTGACATTATTGTTGTAATTGTGGGTCATGACCCTTATTTACTATCAACGTTTTTCAATGTTATTTTTACTTTTTATTAAGTTTTATATTTTTTATCCTTCTTTTTTTCTTCCTGATAATTTATTTTATTTCCTCTGCAGTAGATTCTCTAAGGCCTGTTCTCCGCGTTAAGAAATAAAAAAGTTAATAACAAAAAAAAACAAAGGATCTACTGTTTTTTTAAACGCGTATAGACGGTTGCAGAGTGGCGAGCTCTGTCGTTTACTTGAGAGAGAAGTCCTTCAGGTCCTGCTGCAGGTTGGTTTTTGAGGGTCCCAGGTTCCTGATGAAGATCTTGGGACGAGGAAGACAGATCTCCAACAGTCGCACAGAAGTGTAGCTGAGAAACAAAGAGACGA
>NW_024701052.1:0-893 GCF_008729295.1 Plectropomus leopardus | reverse complement strand
AAAAAAAACAGGCATGTTAATATAAACTGTTAAAAAACACTGAATAAAGCATTTCTATGTTAAAAGAATCAATGTTTCAGAGAGTGAAATGTGGCCAATGCAAAAACACGACTGGCCCGATGTAGAGCCAGTTCTCTGTTTGTCTGTTCTGGCCTAATGTAGAAACATTGCAGTGCAACATAGTGGACTTTGTAGGCAAGGTCCCGCTCCCCATGTAGATAGAAATGGCTCATTTTAAGGTATCAAAAACAGAATTTGTTTTTTCAGGTGAGAACACACTCAAGAAAACATATTTGTATTATGAATTTTTCTGCCAAGATATAGCCCCCTAAATTGCAAACACTGGACATTTTAATTGTGTCAGGTATAAATTCAGTTAATAATGGAAGAGGGTAATAACTGTGTGTGGAGAAGCTTTCTGGCAATAGTACTAGCCTTTCCACCCCTTTTCCAGATCAAAAAAAAATCCTATACATGTTTCCATTAGATAACCCATCACCCCCTTCTGAATTCCTTGATTCCTAGTCTATAAATACAACCTACTTTCTCAGTCTCCAGATCATTTATGCGGTTTGTTCCCCCTAGCATTCCATTACTATCAGTGTTAATACCTGCTGCCAGTCTAACCAACATTTTCTCATTCCAACTCGTCACATGTTGCCACTTTGCTGTGGACTTTTTCTACATACCTTTTAGGTATCCTTTTGCGACTGCTGCTTACTTTCTGGGATGCTGCTACCGTGATGGAAGCAAATGCACATGGTGGGATGAGACTGCAAGTGGTTATGTTTAGACATCAACAGCACATGGTAACCAACACTGGCATGTCAACAAACACTGGCATGGATGTGTAACCCCCATGAATTTAGGGTTACTAAACATATATCTCAGTT
>NW_024701051.1:0-776 GCF_008729295.1 Plectropomus leopardus | reverse complement strand
AATGACGGGTTTCAAATGTTAAATTCATGGAAGTACGCAGCAGAGTACTGAGTACTTCACATACTGACTGAAGTAATTGTACCTGCAGCTGCATGCTGAGCTAAACTCAGACATGCACGTCCCATGTCATCTTTAACAGGGTTACCATGGTAATGGTCAGCAGCCATCTTGGCTCAGATTGGTCCGCCGAGGGTGAAGCAGGCGTCATAGACGGCCATGATGGTAAGAATGATGATGATGATGGTGATGAAGATGACGATAGAAGCAGGTTAGTGGTTGAAGCAGGTTACTCAGGCAAGCTGTCCACACCTGTTTTTATTTATCTCCAGTCTTGACTGAATCAGATAAATACAGCGTATGCTTCCTGAAGAACATACATCTCTAATATTTTGTGCATCCAAAATGAATTAATAAAAAGATTCAGTCCTCAGCTCTGTGTGTGTACTTCTACTCTGACTATGGAGGCAAGTAAGAGGCGGAAGTATTTGAATTTTAACAGCTACTAAATATCTAATACTGAAAAAAACATAAATTAAAACTTTTTTCTATATTAACCTCTTTTAAACGAAATATGAAATTTCTTGAGTTGCAATTTGAAAAGCTGAATACAAATTTGAATTTTCACAAATTCAGACTCAAATAGTCCAGTTTTGGAATTAAAAAAAAAAAAAAAGATTCGGGTTGCTCAGATTTGATCAAACTCAGATCAAAAAACAATTACCTATCCTGACCAGATGTTGCTATTTGAAAGTTTTTGAATGTAAATTTGACCGATT
>NW_024701050.1:0-4571 GCF_008729295.1 Plectropomus leopardus | reverse complement strand
GACGGTCTGTCGCTCCATCACAGGGAGCACAGGACTCTCCAGGATCACATCAGCGGCTGAACAACAAGAAACAAAATGCACGATGGAGGTTTTAGCAACACTTTTTCATTTTCAAACAATAATAAGCTTAAACTTGAGTTAGTGTTTAACATCATATGAATTGTTATGTTTGGGTGTCTGTGAATTTTGTATTTTTTCTATTTTATGAACTATTTGAATTAATTACTTCTGTAAAGTGTCTCTTGAGTTTCTTCTTTCAAAAATCATCATTATCAATGCATTTATTTATTTATTTTTATTTGTGTTTGCCAAACATACCAGTAACGCTGATGTTTAAAGTGCTGCTTTTCTCTCCCTCTGCGTTTTCACACCAGTATTCTCCGCTGTTTGTTGCAAAGGCAGGTGTAATGCGTAAGAAGTCAGACGATGTCGCCCACTGAGTCGTATTTGACGGACTCTTCTTCATCACTTTCCATTCTGATGAGCCTTTAAACCCCGCACAGCTTACTGAGATGGATTCATATTCAAAGAACTGCAGTCTGTTTGGATCGATGCGAGGAAAAGCTGCATCTGTGACAGTGAGAAAAACAAAGAAAGAGATCTCTTTTTGATTTTTATTTCCACTCACAGACAAAAAGTAGTCCTCTGGCATAGCCTCCTCACTCCGTAACACTTTGACCCAAATTGTCATGAATTTTTTCAAAAACAGGAGAGGAATGCTAAGACTAGAACTGAGCAAGAAATACGTAAAAGTACAACATTACCTGAAAATTTGCTACAAAAAAGGACGAAATAAAGAAATAGACAAAACAAAAAAACAGACAAAAAATCATAATAAATCTGCAAAATAATTATAAATATATAATTATGAGAACTAGAAGTAGTGATCAGTTACATTTCTAAAAAGAAAAAAATCTTCTAATTCCTCGCAATTTAAAGAACATTTTCTATTGTTTTTCTTGAATTTCCTTCTTTTTTTTTTTTAGAAATCAAACCATTTTTCTTAGACTCCAAAGGTTCAAAAACTTGTGAAAAGGCATCTGAACACATAAGGAGAAAAACAGATGTTGATTCGGGTTAAAGTTCTCACATTTGCACTTACAAAAAGACAAATATCACACAAATAACAACAATATAGAAATATTGTAAATACTATAAAGTTAATTCACAAACTCACCAGCTTTTTGAACATAGAGGCTGCTCTGAGGGGGAACCGTGAGCAGCAGCACAGTCACAGCTGGAGACCACAGAAGAGAGCCATGTATCAGAAATACAGCACAAAATATTATCAACCGTCCTTATTAACGTGCATATGTACATGCATAACTTTTTTCCCATTTGCTAATTTTTGCCCCATTTATGTTAAGTTGCTTGTTGCCCTCTTTCCATTTTTTTGAAAGAAACAATTTGCACTCAACTGGACACAAAGGACTTAAAATGAGCACAACCTTAAAGATCTACAGCAGAAATATGCAGCATGAATATTCACACAAAAACAACAGATATAATGGGAAAACACAGACAGGGCACACTGCACACTTCACCGAAACATTATATGTATATGTATGTGTGTGTATATAAAACGTACATACATAAGTAGAGTTTTTCTTGAAATTGTGTGTTCCTTTAACATACCAATGATATGCAAAATACACCAGAATAAAGTTTGCATGTATATTTTTTTATATGCCATGTTAACATAATTGAGAATTTATGTAGCTCTGCACAGTTTTTACTTTACATCAAATCTAAAGGGTCTTTTTTTTCAAACAATTAAGCAGACTTTAGTCATTTTCATGTCTCATAATCAACCTTGATATAATAAGTGATTTTGCTGTTAATTTAAAGTACATTTTGTTTTTTAGATCTGATTTAATTAAAAAAAGGACAGACTCACACAGTCTGAGGCAGAGCGCTGCATCCTCCATGGTGTCCTCCTGCTGACGGTTTGACTATCAGACTGAAAAACAGCTAAATTTGAAATCAGTGGAGGTTAAGACTTCCTTTTCCTGTGCAGAGAAAAGGGCCTCAGCATTTCAACCGTCTCAGGTCTCAGTTGCTGAGGAGTGGGGTATAAAGATATTTTTATCAGGTGGTCAACTGTCAGAGCCTTTGTATTTTAACAGTGCAAACCTGAATTAGAACTTAACATTAGTTTTACTTTAAATGACTTGAGAGGAGAGCTTCCTGTCAGGTAATCATCAAATGCAGACCCAAGGAAAAGCAAGCAGTGAATTGATCCCAATGAAGAGTTTAGAAAACCTTATATGGTATTTTGTACATTTAGCTCATGAATGGCTGAACTACCTTTAGATGCTCGGGCCGTATGCAGAGAAAGTGTTGCAGGGATTAAACAGATCTCAATGTTTCAGATTGCCAATGCATAATTTAAATGTAACATTGAATTTCTATAAAATGGACTGCAGTTACTTTTTAGTTTTGGTTGTGAATACATAAAATGTTTACGCACCTTATTTCATTTTTATGATGTAACATGGATGGAAAAATTAACAATGTCTCATGCTGAATGTCCAGAAACAGAAATATTATTATTTTCTTTTCTTTCAATTTGGAGTTCTTCTTTTACTTAGCAGTAGTGAAAAAATATCTTAAAAATAGCTAATTATTTATACTATTAATGATTTTTAAGGGAGCTAGAGGGGAGCACTAGTTCACACTGTATCTGTCTCTATGTGCAGCTCGGCTATATTTAACAGATCAAATATTTTGCAGCTATTAACATCAAAACCAAAGCATGACTGCAGCTCTCTGGGTTGGTTTCCTCTGCTGAAACAAACCCAGTCTCTTTTTACAGAACTGTAGAGATGGTGTGGTTATTCTGCACAGAGTTTGAAAAAAGACGCAAGAAATAATCATAATTATAGAGAGATGGTGTGGTCTAAAAACACAATGAATATCTCAACTTGCATCCACCTCTGAATAACTTGTCTTTTGATGTGCAGTGGTCTCAGCACATGACACAGTAACATTTCATTAAGTGAATCACACAAATGAGAAATAAGGTACAAACTTTTAAACAAACAAAACAAGATATATATCACGCTAATAATTCATTTTCTATACTAATTATAGAAAAATTAGTATAAATTAATTTGTACGAAAATTATTTATTAGTTATGCAGAATAACAAATGTTATGATACTGGTATGAATTACAAATTAGTCAAATTAGTCAGCTTAATTATCATAATCACAACATAAAGACTTGCTATTTATGCATATATAACCAGTAGAGTTCCCAAGGGTGCAATCCTTTAAAAAAATTAAGATAAAATGTCATGTTACGCAGATGACACCCATATTTATCCAGCTCTGTAAGCAAGCATCAGCATTCCAATAGACTTTCTCCATCAGAGCACTGACTGGCTGTGCCTCACTGTACCTCAATTAAATGCAGATAAACCTTAAATAATTGTCTTTGGTACAAAAGGCAGTCCACAAATCCAGGAGAAGTTGCTCTATGTACAGTTTATATAAATATACAATATACAAAGTATAACCACATATTGCTTTTATGCAGGCAGCTGGTTTTGGTTTCAGTTAATACGTCTGCTTTCTCCAGAGTGACGTTTTCTCAACACCAGCAGCAGTAGAGTCACCAATAAAATCGTTGTAACAGTCTTTATGAGAAAGTAGAGGAGGACGGGAAGTTGATCCGAACAAAAGGGGACAGCATCGTTGAGATATTCTGGAACAAAACCGCCAATGTTAGAACTGTGGCGTTTGGGAACTGTTCACGTTTTCAGCACTTTGCAGGTATATGCTGCATAAATTAATTGTTTCGGTGTCTTTAAGTTGGAAAAAATCTTGTAGTTTCATGCAGGTTATATCTCACCTCTGACAGTCAGCTGGCTCTGTGGGGATTCTCCACCTCCAGAGCTGAGACATTTGTAGAGTCCTTCATCAGATTTGGAAACACCGTGGATGATTAAGTGTCCTGCAGAGACATTCTTGATGAGAAAAGCATTTTTATAGAAGGAAGTTGAGATGTTTGTCGAGGCTTTCTTGTTTCTGCAGTTCAGAGTGACGGTGTCTCCCTCCATCACAGGAAGCACAGGACTCTCCAGGATCACCGAACCAGCTGAACAACATACAGTGTTATTATTATTTTGAATGACACTGAAGATAAACCTTACAAACATGCATGTGAATGAACACAGTCACTAGGCAGGTTTCCATTAACCCTTTAAATTGCACAAATTGATTGCAAATGTAAAATATGCCAAATGGAAACATGTCAAATTTGAAAATATGTATTGCAAAAAAGTTTTTACACTCACATGAGGTTGTATTTCAGGTGATTTCAAAAAGCCATATTTGGCAAATTTGCAATGGAAACACTTTTTTTGGCTTTTCAAGGTCACACAATGCTACGGCTATGTGCTTGTAGGAACTGGCTCCCTCATGCATCACATAACTCAGAGAAAGTTGAGCAAATCATTCGGAAATTTTGAATCCAGAATTCTTCTGTGAAATTGTGGACTATCAGCTCCCAGAAATCCCTCATATGTGGCCACTCCCACGTATCAGGAGCTCGCCTTTCCATCATGG
>NW_024701049.1:0-849 GCF_008729295.1 Plectropomus leopardus | reverse complement strand
CACACACACACACACACAGCACTCACACACATGCAGCGAGGGTTCGATGTAACAATGAAACTGTTTCCCAGTTTGAAGAAGTTCCTGTGAATTCTGACACAATGGCAGCAGGAATAGTCAGAGTGATAGATTCTGATTGATATCCAGTGGGGAGCAGAGAAAGGGGAGGAGGGTGGCGGGGGCGAAGGAGGAGATGAGAACGTAAAAGGAGATGGAACGACAGGGGAGTTGAGGAAATCTGGAGTGTAGCCGGACTGCAGAAAATAATGGAGGAGGAGAGAGTTTGTTTAATTGTGTGTTTTTAATTACATGTGTGCGCTCTTTTCTTCTGTTTATCCACTTTCTGCTTAAGTAACTCGAGCTTTGTGACATGCAAATGGAAAATATATAACGTGAATGGAGAGGTGAGGAGGTGGAGGAGTGCAGACAGAGGTGGGAAAACAGGAGGAACCGTTGACAGGATTCGGGAGGTGGAGGAGATGATGGGAGGGGAGAACAAAATGTGTTTCTGTGTGAGGGGGGAGATGTTTTGATCCAAAATATTGTATTTCTAATGTAGACAGACAGACAGACAATTTCAGTACTTTTAAAAAAACAAATTATGTTCCAAACACAAAAATATTGAAATGATGGATTTCTACTCTAAATGCTCTCATAAACCATTAGCAAAAAATGTTTTTTAATTACTATACTTTTTGATGTGTTTTTATTTTTCTGTCCATTTCAGCGGATGAAGAATCTTAACGCAGAAATTGACCTAAGTGAAAATAAAAATGTACTTTCCAGACCTTTTTTGAGCTAAAAAAATCTCTCTCTGTCACACACACACACACACACACACACGCACGC
>NW_024701048.1:0-828 GCF_008729295.1 Plectropomus leopardus | reverse complement strand
TATGGAAAACTAAACCACCATGTATAAGTTTAAAAACTCTTCAAAAGGCAAAAGACCACGGTGGTTTGGAGCTACTAGATTTTCATAATTACTACCTTGCCAATAGACTACAATATGGACTACAAAAAGTCCACTAGATCAAGCATGGTTAGATATTGAACAGACATTTTGTAAAGAAACCCAAATCGCTGACCTGCCATTTATCAGTCCCATTATCAAAGGACATAGCTGCTTTAAGAGCATTAATATTAGCACTTCTCTGACAGCCTGATGGGAATTTCTTAAAATAAATAGGTCTTCACCCATGCCATGCAGACATACGCCCATCTGGAACAATCCTGATATCCTGCGAAATAAAAAAAACAATAAACTTCACAACATGGTACGATAAAGGGATAAGACATCTGGAGCAATTTTGCTGACAACCACGTGTGTCATCCAGAAAAAAATTGGCAAGCCACCATTTCCCTAGATGTGCTGCAGTTAACAAGCAGCTGAGATGTGCCAGACCAGCACTGCTCACGCAGGCAATGTATCTGCTCTATTCTGATAACATGAGCGCCGAAAAAAACCCTAATAGGTTTCACTACACTCACGCATGCAATATATTCCAGGCATCAGACTCTATTGTGCAAAGTGAAAGCCAGACATAAACATCCAGAAACACAGCTGACTTCTTTAGGTTAAGCTTATCTGAGATGGTCTGACACAAAATGGAAAAGTGCGCTGTGGTCTGATGAGTCCACATTTCAAATTGTTTTTGGAAATTATGGCAACGTGTTTTCCGGGCTAAAGAGGAAAAGGACCATCCGGATTGTTACCAGCTAA
>NW_024701047.1:0-553 GCF_008729295.1 Plectropomus leopardus | reverse complement strand
AATATTTTTATTTATTGAGTATTTAGGAGAAATTAAGAATACCCACAAAGACTTTTAGGAAGCAAAAAGTGGATTCCTTTGCTTCTAAAGGTCTGTAGCAGTACCACTGATATTATTTGTAACTTGAGTATAGTAGCAAGGTGTAACAAGCACAATAGCCAAAGCACTCCAGCAAGGTCCATCATCATTGTTCACTACAGAAAAATAACAGCTGAAGCCTGGAGGTAGTGGTCAGGTTTAACTGTGCTTTGAAATTGGTAAAACAAGAAACAAGAAAATTACAAGAAAATTACCTGAAAAAAAGTAAAAACTAAAATATAATAATAATTCTATGAAATATTTCTAAAAATGTAATTATGTTAATTAGAAATCTAATATTCTTGACATTTTTTCCTAGCTTTTTAAAAAATATTTTTCTATATCTATTTTCTTGCAATATGCGTGACATTTTATGCCAAATTGCTCATTGCCTTTTACCCCATGCTTTTGAAAGAAAACAAATCAATTTGCTCAGGATTTACAGGTTTAAACACTTAGGCAAATTGGTACATCC
>NW_024701046.1:0-999 GCF_008729295.1 Plectropomus leopardus | reverse complement strand
GCAGGATTGTGATGTTTACAATGCAGGAGCTGCACGACTTCATAAATGTGGAAATACAGAACTCACAGCAGCAGGAAGCGACGCTGCTGCGTAACGTGATGTTTCAGAGAGTGTGCGGCTCTGCGGGATCGCAGCGTTCAGCAGCGAGATGTTTTATTGAGCTCTCTCTCACAGACTGTTTACCTGCTCAGAACAGAGAGTCCTTCACTCAGAGACTCGTCGGGACTCGTCTCCTGCGGGAGACAATTAATCATTGAATATGAAACCAAACAAAGTGTCCTCTGAGGGAAATATGTAACGCAGAAAGAGAGCAGGGAGGAATGTGAATTTGCATACGTCACAGCACACACTCATTAACTTATGCAGCAAATAGTTATTGTAACCCAAAAGTATGTTCTGTCTTTCTAAAGCTAATCACGAGGCTGTGTTCCCTAAACTGAGAGGAATTTGGGTGCAAAACCTTTGTGTCCTGTAAACAAAGACATTTATTTATAAAGACACTGTAGCATGTCACACATCCAAAGAACTAAAGAACAACACCAAAGAACCGACACCAAAGAACGACGCTGAAGAACCGACACTGAAGAACGACGCTGAAGAACCGACACTAAAGAACCGAAGAACCGACACTAAAGAACGGCGCTGAAGAACCGACACGAAAGAACAACGCTGAAGATCCGACATGAAAGAACGACGCTGAAGAACCGACACTAAAGAACCGAAGAACCGACACTAAAGAACAGCCCCGACACAAAAACAAAGGGGGGTCTTGTGTGACACAGTTCACCAAACTTTTTTTTTCCATTAATATCTTATTGAACTATTTTCCACAATATAGTTGCAATATAGTCATTTTATATAGCGCACGTGGAACAAGCTGCATCCGGTATATTGGATATTTCTTCATACACGGCATATTTATGGTGAGGTCAGGGAATGTGAGGTCATGATGGGATGTCGGGGGGACAGAGGTCTTCACGTTCTGCTGCACAGAGAATG
>NW_024701045.1:0-782 GCF_008729295.1 Plectropomus leopardus | reverse complement strand
TTTCACAAAGGCAGAAGCAACACTCAAAATCACTCCGAAGAGGAAAAGTAACAACAAAAAATCTCTCAGAAGAGGAAAAAAGTATCAACAAAAAATCACTCAAATGAGGTACATGAAAAAACTAGAGTTCAACAAAGTATCAAATGAAAATAGGTTTCAAACCTGAACAATGCAATTGAGTGAGGAACAACAAAACTTGACTTGGGCATAAGTATGGCACTGGTTCACTGGCAGACGAGACAAGACGAACTGGCACAGGACAAAGGGAGACATGGACTATATATACACAAGGTAAGGGGAAACAGGTGGAGACAATCAGGGCGGGGCCGACAATCACATTGGCGGGAAAACACACAAAGGGAGTAAGTAGGTGACCTGAAACGAGAAGAGAGTTAGGATTTCAAAATAAAACAGGAAATCACAAGACAACATAGACTCAAGACAAAAAACAACTTAACATAATTTCCTTGACATGACACCAATGCAGAAGTGCTGAACATTGCCGTTCCTCTGATGGCCACTTGAACACATGAATGAGTCAACACCCATAGACTCCCATGTTTAAATGCCCAATTTTATAGCCAAATACAAAAAAGGTTTTGATCTCTAAAACTTATTTCCCCATTCATGACATCTGTGCAGGGGGTGAATTTATATATAATAGAACTGCTTTGTTATTGAGGCCTCAAGTTACATATAATTAAAAGGATGGATTCAGAGGACCCTATGGCTCTAGCCATAACTGTTGCTATTTCAATATGTTTTCAGTTCATGAAAGTTAC
>NW_024701044.1:0-997 GCF_008729295.1 Plectropomus leopardus | reverse complement strand
GATCAGCATAAATATATTGTTTTCTCAACATTTTTTCCTAGCTTTTGAAGTAATTTTCTAAATCTACAAATTACCTGCAATTTGCAGGTAATTTGCAGGACATTTCTTGCAAAATTGCTCTCTCAGTAAACATCATGTATGGTTTTATTTGGGTCAAAGTTCAGTTTCATCTCTGTAATATCCAGGAGGCAGTCTGGAGTGATAGAAAAAGTGCTCAGTCAGCTGCAGTATCATCGAATACAAAAACACAAGTTATTAAAGAGGATGAAGAAGATGAAGGTACTGCAAAGAAACTGTGGCTGAAGTGTTGATTGTTGGGATTCAGTGTCTTGAGCCATAGGTGTGTCTCTGATCAGTGTTAATCTGTCTCCTGTGTGTCCTCCAAAGAGACCAGCAATAATGCCACAGCCCAGAATGATGCTGGTGGTGACGGGAGATGATTTCGGCTATTGTCCAAGGAGAAACCAAGGGATCGTGGACTGCTTCCAGGCCGGAGGCATTTCCAATGTGTCTCTGCTGGTCAACGCCTCTGCTGCCAAAGAGGCAGCAGATCTGGCTAAAAGGTAGGGGATGTGCTGATAAAATGCTGCAGTGGAGTTTATGTAGAAGCTAAACACTATCAGTGGTGATGTACCTCGTCCTCCTGTGTCCACTGGTTGTTTGATGATGTAGATGTGGCTCAGGAGCAGAGTTCGTACGGTCATGAAAAACCTGGTAAAGTCATTCAGTTTGCAAAGAGCAATTTCCAGACCTGGAAAAGTTTGGGGGAACTAAATATACCCTGAAGGTTTTGAAAAAGTCATGGGAATCTGTTTCACAAACCTGTATAATAACACACGGTGTGTCCAAGGACTGTCAGAAATTTGAAAAATTAACTATAATTTCTGTTTTTACAGTTTCTGGCTCCAATAAATGGTGCCATTTTTATGGTTTTTAAGAAAACATGCCAAAAAAGTTGCAAAAAAAAAAAGATTTTGTTTGAAAATTGCCAAAAAAA
>NW_024701043.1:0-507 GCF_008729295.1 Plectropomus leopardus | reverse complement strand
TAACATCACTAGAAATGAGGAGAGACCTGTCTATGTTTTATGTCTAAAAAACTCTGGCAGCTAACAGTATGAAGCCCAACAAATTAAAAAGGCACTTTGAGACATTACACCCCTCTCACATCAGTAAACCACTGGAGTTTTTTAAGCATCAGTAAACAACAAAGCACAGCTGGCCTCTGTGCAAGAAGCCACACACGGAAGCAGAGGAGCTCATACTCCCCGCAGCAATAGATATGGTGTCAACAATGATTAACGAGACAACCGCTGGAAAAAATGAAGGCTGTCCCCCTGTCCAATGACACTGTTGTGAGACATGTAGGCGGCATTTCAAATGACCTGGAAGATCAATTTTCTTTAAACCTGAAAGACACCCATTTTGCTTTACAAATGGATGAGGCAACTGACAGCAATAGAGACTGCCTGTTTATTGCTTATATTCACTTTGTCACATCAGAGACATTCAGTGAGGATCTGCTGTTTTGCAAATATGTGGAAAGCAGAGCAATG
>NW_024701042.1:0-492 GCF_008729295.1 Plectropomus leopardus | reverse complement strand
AGTGTGTGGACTATACACAACCATACAGGCAACAATTCAGTGTGTATCTTTGGCTTTGAATTCAATCTGCAAATAGATTTGTAGGACATTTTCTAAACTAACCATGAAGAATAAACAGCAGATTTTTGGGGTCCTAGTTCAACTTTGGTGTAAAACTCCATTTGCTGATAAAATAACTGCGGTGGAACTGAGCCGTGGAAAAATGTAAATGCAGAACTAAAACTTACACATCAGCAGTAGTTGTTTACTCATGTTTTCGCCTTCTTTAGTTAGTTTATTTTTCACAAGTATGAGCAGTAAGCAACCATGGATCACTGCCTTCTCACATCCCAACCATGAGAAGTATTTCAGAAATGTCTGAGACAATGTTTACAAAAAGATGTTATGAGTTACATGAAATGAAACTGAAAGGCCACCTCTGCAGCATTGTCATAATATGAAACAAAAAGTTTTTACTGCCCTGTTATATTTAATCACACATCCTGATTTTAA
>NW_024701041.1:0-787 GCF_008729295.1 Plectropomus leopardus | reverse complement strand
GTCCTCAACCGTTCAAGGAATTTACTGTGAAGAGTAAGGTTATTCGGTATAACTCTACTTATATTCGTCACGATTGTGTTGGTTGTGTAACCACTTCAACATCATCACTCTAAGTGTAACTAAATTTCTGTATTCAAGGCCTACACCATCTGTTCACCACAGCCTACAACCTCACTTAACTCTGCCTCCCTGCCAGTCACTCATCTTTGTACCTCTGTTCAGTTTGTTTGCGCTATATAAATCTAAGTTGTTGTTATTATTATTGATATTTACACAACTCAGAACCACCATCGTTCTATCATTGACTAATTCACAATTCTTTATAGCTCACTTTATAATTAGCTGTAAATCGAGATTTCAGACAGTTATGACACATATTTCTGTGCCATCACTGACAAGAAACTAAAGTGTATTGTGCATACATTTTACACTGACAATTTGGACCCTCTCTTCTTTGTCAATGTCATTATAGCTCAGCAACATCAGCCGGCAGTTAAATTCATTCAGAGGCAAACAAAGTGCATCCACTAAAGTACTGTAGTCAAGTGTAACTTTCTGATACTTGTGCTTTACTTGAGTATTTCATTTGACAATGCCCTGATTCTTCTCCACTACTTTTCAGAGGCAACTACTTGTAACTCTCCTTTATTTATTTGATAACCATAGCTACCAGATTATTTTTTTTCACAGATTAGATAATCAACAAATTATAACATAATATCATAGATAGAAATATGTGTTAATTTGTTGATGGAAATTCACAATCTAGCAGTACACAAAGGAATGA
>NW_024701040.1:0-890 GCF_008729295.1 Plectropomus leopardus | reverse complement strand
AGAAATCGGTTGGAAACAGTTGGCTCAGAGTTCAAAGGTTTAAATACTTGTGAACGCAGCACAACAAACATGATGTCGATCAGAAAAAAAGCATCCCACCCAATATAACTAAGTCCCAAATGACTTCCAAAAAAATGACAAAGCTGTCTGTGCAGAGTTCGGGCGCGCCCGGCCGAGCAGGATGAGCTCCCTGAAGAGCTCTAAAAAAATAAAACTGGGTGTGACGGATTTTGCACAAATATGCTGTTTGTTTTATTTTACCTCGTGATTTTGTTTGCTGAGATTTTGAGATGTAAGTTTGGGATGTTTTGAGACTTTCAGATGTAGAAACAGGATCATCCACAGTCCTCAGTGTCTCTCTTTGTCTCCTGCAGGACGCTGAAGTCTGGCGTATGAAGAGTCTGCAGACGCGTCAGCAGCTCTGTGAAGCTGCACTTCGTCACGCAGATTTTCGACGGACCGCCACGACCTGCAAGGTGAGAGTCATGTGAGCGACGGGGACAGCTGAAAAAACCTCGCTGGATTGCAGCGAAATGCACGTGATCCTCCTCAGGCTGTGCAAAAAAGACCGGAGAGAAAAAATCTGAAACAGAAACAAGAAATAAACTGCATATAAAAATGTAAAAACTATATGTGTCCAAATTTAAGGCAAACTGAACACCACTCAACGGGATTTACTTGGAAGCCAATTTTGTAAAAAATAATATATTTCTAGGAATTTAGGACATTTCAAGGATTTTAGGACATTTGTAAGATTTTAGGACATTAAAGAGTTTAGGGACATTTCAAGGATTTTTTGACATTTCTCAGAATTTTAGGACATTTCTAGTATTTCAGGACATCTTTAAGGTTTTAGGACATTTCAAGGATTTTAGATCATTTGTAGGATT
>NW_024701039.1:0-2467 GCF_008729295.1 Plectropomus leopardus | reverse complement strand
CATTCTTATATATATTTGTTAACATACCATATTACATTGCATTTCCATAAAAAACATGTTCTAAATGTTACTTTGAAAATGTCCTTTTTTTGTTGTCATGTAACATTATGACAATGTTTTACATTCTATGACCTGTCACCTCTTAACATCAACAAAACATCTTCAGAATGTTCCAAAACGTGACATCTTAGTCAGCATTTAACCTTGTAGGAACATTATTTAAAATAACTAACATCCTGAAAACATTCTTTGAGCATTAGATTAAAATGTTCTTTAAATAATATTAATGTAATGTTCTTTAAAACATTATTCCAACTTTTAGATAATGTTTGCCAATGTTGTGGGAGCAAAAAAATTAAACTTAATTCAAAGTAGATAGCCGTTATTGTATTACACCTGTCTTTTAGTATGGAATTGTCAACTATTGGAATTGACGTGGCATTCACATGACACTTTTCACATGACTTTAGGTTTTTCAAAGAGTAATTGAGCATGCAGTATTTAAGTGTTCAAAACCCTACCAGCAGTATTGCTAAGTAATGACAACAGTACAGCCAGTTACTCGGTCCACTTCTCTCCAGGTCTTTTTCAAAACTGTGAATGATTTGTTTTTTCTACTTTTATACATTTTGTAGCTCTACGGGATCTGTGAACTTTGATTATATCATAAATCATCATGTGGTCATAAATATATTGTCATTAATGCTGATTAAAGCTGCACAGCCCAAAGCTTTAGGTCAACAATCGTTTCTTAAACAACTGTTTATTCATTTTTTATTTTTTTCCAGTCTCCCTTGCTCTTCTGTGTCCCAAATGTACACATTCATGGGGAGGGTTATGGTATCCCAGTCCTGCAAGTGTTTGCTCAGTATCATTACTATCCTTTGAAGAGGACCTACTATGCTTTTCTTATTTTCTGTCATACATAAAAAGTTACATTGTCAGATGTTAAATATTTGATGTGGCCAGAGTTTCATATCGCGATGTAAACATCATTCTGAATACTCTGTTTCCAACTGTTATTTTTACATTTGCATTGACAAGCTGATGTCAGTTCATGAGGGATTTCTTGATATGGTCATGTGCACCAGACAGGCTACTGCAAGTGTTTACATTACATACACTGCTACATGTAGCTACATGTTAATATCGGGAAAACATGTTATCTGGTTGCAAATGTTAATTTTTCCCTAATTTCAGATGATATTGTGAAGATTTTGGTTTAGATGCTTTTATTGGTGATTTTTCACAGTAGATTGTGCTGCTGGTCTCTGGTATTGTCATTTCCCCACTTCAATGATGGTGCAGAATCACGCAAAGTGCAGATGTGGAAGACCCCCGACATGCTGACCAATTAAAGCAGGCTTTTTTGGGAGGACAGCTTAAACGACAGGCACTACAATGGAACATTTCAGGCAGAAGGTGAATACAGGTGATCCAGCAAAAAACTATATTTTTTGAACATATTCAGGTTAGTGTTGTTACTAGTACCAATACTAGTACCCTTAAAAGTGATACAGAAACTGACTATAGCTGATAGCTGCGGTGGTAGTGAGCCAATCACACGGTCATTAGCTGCAAAGAATTCATGAGTTTGAAATGATCTGTCTAGATGTTGTCATGTGTGAAAAGACCCAAAATGAACACTCTAAGCAGACTACTTGATGACAATTTTTGTATAGGAATGATTTAATCCCAAATTTAAGTACTTATATTGTATTGAAAAGTCTTAATATAGTAGCACTTCTCACACCACTGCTCAAAAGACAATTAATCAGTAAATCAATTCGGACAGGTAGAAGCATTATTCAGCCTTTTTTCAACAAGTATCCACTTGTTGTAAAACAAAAATGAACTTTTGGTATGACACAGTGCATGCATAAGTCTGGTGTGATAAAAGCAGTACTGAGCTGAAATCTCTTGCCTGGTTTCCTCAATGTACAGAGATTCAAGGACTGAGGCAGCATACTCCAGGTTTTTCTTCAGATCCACCACAGACGCCTCCCCCCTCTCCAGCTGCTTTACAAGACATCGCAACCTGCAACACAGAACCGTCACACCAACACCTGCCCGGGCATACATAGGCATAGAATTAGAGGTCAGGGTAAGAGGAGAAAATATACCAGACACACAGCAGCATTACAACTTACTCACTCATTCATGATGTGAAGATTTTGACGGCTGATGACACTCTTGTGTAGTTGTTAACCTTTAAATTAAAAAGCATCCTTTAAAATTGAACTCATTTCTACAGTCTGTTTCAGAGGCCACCTTCCAAGCAAAATTTGGGATTATTAAAACAAACACCCTGTGAAGACATGGCATTAAGATGCATCTCAGGTGATCTGATCAGAAGTGGACAGCATGAAATGCAGGTGTTAAAAGCCACAAAGACACTTTTCTGATCTGATCACTTAAACCAGTGGTTCTCAAACTTTTTTCAGTGATGTACCCCCTTAGAAATATA
>NW_024701037.1:0-776 GCF_008729295.1 Plectropomus leopardus | reverse complement strand
CAGACAGAGGTGAGTTATTGTACAGGTGGATGGCTTGTGGCAGGAAAGATTTCCTGTATCTGTCCTTTCGACAGCGAAGCTGAATCAGTCTGTTGGAGAAGGTGCTCCGCTGTCGGTCCAGTGTGCGGTGGAGGGGGTGCTCAGCATTGTTCATGATGGCGAGCAGTTTTTTAAGTGTCCTCCTCTCCACCACAGTCTCCACGGTCTCCAGCCTGAAACCCACCACAGAGCCAGCTTTCTTACTGATTTTATTAAGTCTGTTGGTGTCACTGGCTCTGATGCTGCTACCCCAACAAACAGCAGCGAAGAAGATGGCGCTGGAGACAACAGACTAGTAGAAGATCTCCAACATCTTGCTGCACACATTGAAGGATCGTAGCTTCCTCAGGAAGTAGAGTCTGCTCATCCCCTTCTTGTACACAGCGTCAGTGTTAGATTTCCAGTCCAGTCTAGCTTATAATGCAAAAATTGGAAGGGTTAATCATTTGGAATTTGTACATGTTATTAGATCATACAATTAAACTGTAAAAATTGGAAGGGTTAGTCATTTGGATTTCGTTCATGTCATTAGATCATAATGTGGATTATTTACTCAATCAGTCTTTCTTTGTTTTGCAGGAAAGGCAAGGACACGGCAGGAATTCCACCGTCAGCCATGAATATTAGCCAATTCCGGACATGGGTGAGACGCTGTCTGGCATTCCCCTCCTGTCGTTTGTTAGAGCCCGTGATGTGCTTCATCCACATGTTAAGGACGTTCTCTGTAAACCATGAAG
>NW_024701036.1:0-661 GCF_008729295.1 Plectropomus leopardus | reverse complement strand
CAGTACGAACATCAGGACATTTGTCAAAGTTTCTCAAGTCAAACTGGAACATGTGGCGTTCCACAGGGAGGCCGTCTGGGTCCTCCACTGTTCCTGATCGACTTTATTGGTCGATTGTAGCTTCATTTCGGATCAGTTCAGAAGTGATGCTCCGTGGTGACGGCAGTCACATCATCATAGTCATCATCCAATCCCTCCTCAGCCGGGGTGCGTGGGGCTGTTACCATGGAGACGGGCAGGTCGTTTCCTGCAGTCAGCAGGTCAGAAAGAAAATGTAGAGACGTGAAGACAACTCTTCACCTTATAATACTAAGGTTTTATCTGCCTTCTGAGCAGTTTTAAGATGTTAATCTTCAACGTTTTGCCATCCAGAATAACAAAAGTGATATAAACATTTTTGTTTTTTTAAGTCCAAAAATGCATATAACTAAAAAAGTCACATAATGTTGATAAGTTGCCACAGAATGAGAGAATATGAATACAGTTTTGACAAAAATATACGATAGAACCTTATAACTCTAAAGTGATGAACTGTCAGTCATGATTGGTTAATTGATTGTTGATTGGTTGATTGGTTAATTGATTGTTAATTGGTTGTTACCCGTTGGCCTGTGTCGATACAAAGACACCATGATGACGGTGGAGATGCAGTACGGACAAA
>NW_024701035.1:0-349 GCF_008729295.1 Plectropomus leopardus | reverse complement strand
TTAGAAAACCTACAATTACCACAATGCTCTGCACCTCACATGATGAAGAATGGTCTGTGTGAAACAAAGCCACGCCCCCCAGACCTCATGTTCCAGTTAAACAGTAACCTGCAACATGTTTTTGAAAACATATGAGGAAAGAAATATGTAACTCTGTAGCAAAATCTTGGTTTATATTTGATCAGTGCTGCTTAGTTTTCCCATTTGATCTCTATCTTTTTGGCCACTGTTTTCCCTATGCAGGAAGCAGTGTGGTGCCCACTTGCTGTTCACAAACTCTCACCACTACAGTGAAACAAGACATTAAAATACCTTTCTGAAAACATTGTAGGAGAGACATAGGCAGTGC
>NW_024701034.1:0-920 GCF_008729295.1 Plectropomus leopardus | reverse complement strand
ATGTAACTATTTAGTTTCCACAGTGTATTTTAGACTTATTGTAGGAACTGAGCTGCAAATTCACTGATTACACTCAAATACACAATCTGGACTACATTTAGGACACATGCATCAACACAATTATCACAACAGGAAGAAGAAAAGAGACTAAAATGCAGCAAACAGTCTCTAAAGGGTTAAACTCTGTACAGTCAGCTGTTCAGTGGGACACGATGTGACACCTGTATCAACGATGAACACGGTCCTTAAACACATCACAAGAAAATAACCAACAATAATCTGAGGGATCACTCTGAGCTGCTGCTGTTATTGTTGTTGTTGTTGTTGTTGTTGTTGTTATTGTTGGTTTTTTTCTGAACATATGAAGAGTTTGTCCTCATAAACAGAAGAACATCATTTTAAAATAATTATTCATTATGACACAACCTGTGATGTAAATGATGTTTACTTCATGTGAAGCTGCAGTCAGCTAGTTACATGTAACATGTTACATGTTACATGTCATATGTCATATGTTGTATGTTATGTTTTATTATTGGCACGTGTGAAGCTGCAGGATTAAACTCTGGAGCTAACGTTAGCAGCTGTTAGCATTAGCTTCAGTGTTAGCTGTTAGCTTGCACAGTCCCGGTGCGTTCCCGCTCCCTGTGGCTCACCTGGTGACGTCACTCCTTTATCCGACCATCCTGCCGGTAACCTGCCGCTCTCAGATCCTCCGGTGCTCTTTGTTTCCGCACCGGTTAACGGTTTGTTTGGAGCGGCGGCAGATCGATGTTTCCGCTGTTCGACTGCTGCCGCCTGCTCGCTGTTTCCGGTGTTCGACTGCTACTGCCTGACCTGTGTTTCCGGTGCTGGGTTACCATGGTAACAGCCGCTATCTTACTTACATAGTGCACTAGAATTAAAATTATGTTAAAATC
>NW_024701033.1:0-567 GCF_008729295.1 Plectropomus leopardus | reverse complement strand
ACACACACACACACACACACACACACACACACACACACACACACACACACACACACACACACACACACGGGTCAAGCAGGTCTTACTACTACCAGCCAGTCAGCTGGTAGCGTCCCCTCCTCGGAGGCCTCTGGCTGTCCTCCCTGCTGCTTGGCAGGAGCAGCCGTAGTCATCAGTCGGCTCTGTTCTTTGTACGTCTGCCTGTGTAACGTTGTCACCCACACACAGCTTGTTAAACCGAGTATGACTACACTCTGCAAACAGCAATATTAGTCTTGTGTCAAGATGTGGATTTCAATGGCTGGATTAGATGTAAAGCTCCTTCTCTGGTATCCACGCTGCTCTCAGAAATCTCGTTCTCCTGCCAAAACCAAGACTCACCTCCCGACAGAAATCACCTTGTCTCTCTTAGGTTTTTTTTGCTTTGAGTATTTTGGCATGTGACTTGAGCTGATCTTTGCTGTGTTTTTCCATTTGGATCTGTAGCTTGGGGCTTACTTCTCTGTCAGTCTGCCTACCTGTAAGGATGCTTTATTTATTCTACATTTTTGTTTTTCTCTTTGTCTC
>NW_024701032.1:0-859 GCF_008729295.1 Plectropomus leopardus | reverse complement strand
TTTATTTATTTATTTATTTTTAACTTATTTTCAGGTTATTTCTTGTAACATTTTCTTAATTTTTCTTTGGGTCATTTGTTATTTTGTTGCTCATTGCCTTCACCCCATGAATTTGAGAAATTTAAAGTATTTGCTCAGGTTTTAAAAGTTAAAGTAAGCTTGAGTGAATTCTTATCAGTCTGTGTGTAGGAGAGGAAAGGCTGCTGTGTGGGGATGGTTTTTCCGATCACCTGTTCCTCCTGCCACTATCTCAGCTTTTGTGGGCTGATATGAAATTTTCTTGCTTCATTCATGCTCTCAAAGTGACTCATAACTGTTTCTTTAAGCCTTTTCCTAAGAACCAAGAAAAAACCTCCCACTTGGCAGGTTCCCAGTGCTTACCGTTCACTGGAAGATTGCATCAGTCTGTCACTTCATTTTATTGTTATTGAAAACATCTTAATGATCTTCCCATATATTTTCACTATGTCTCAGCCTGCCTCTCTCATGGCAGTAAGGGATTTTCCATTGTCCTTGGTAAGTCAATTCACCTGAAGAAAACTTGCTGCTTTAGAGAGAAAATTTGCTGATTTTCCACTAGCTCTGTGTCATTGTCGTGTGTGCAGATGAACGGTGATTGGCCCACTCATTTATCAAGGGAGATCTGCCAGGCGACTTCAATTGTGCATTTCTCCACTGTCAGTGGACTTTTGCGGACGGATTGGCAGAGAGCTCCAGGCGCTTGCCAATTTGTTGCTAAAATACCGCTCATCTGCACACACTGCAATTACACTGAGCCGGTTGAAAATTGGCAACGTTTCCCTTTAATGCTGCGTTTGCATGGAATCAGGGAGGCAGTTGACAGCAAACCTCATATCAT
>NW_024701031.1:0-405 GCF_008729295.1 Plectropomus leopardus | reverse complement strand
TTAATATTTTTTTTATATTTCCTGAAACTGTCACTATATGAAACTGTCACTGGAGCAAAGAAGTCCCTAAGGCAGCTGTCAGTTGCTTTTTCTCCCCTGTTTTCAGAAAGATATTTTAGTGTATTGTTTAGCTGTCAAATGAGAAGTTGGTCTGGCCAGCAGCCAGTGCTTGGTCCAGAGTCATAAACATTCTTATTTTACAGCTAAACAGTACACTAAAATTTGTTTTGGAAATCCATTGAGGGGAGAAAAAGCAATATTGTAACAGAATCTTGATTCATATTTGATCAGTGCTGCCTAGTTGATGTCTTGAAAGGGCCGATTACACTGAGATGTGTTGCCAGCAAAGCGTCGCCAGCAAACCATCACCAGCAAACCATCACCAGCCAAACCATCACCAGCCAA
>NW_024701030.1:0-462 GCF_008729295.1 Plectropomus leopardus | reverse complement strand
TAATTTTCTCGTTGTCTTTTAATAATTTCTTGCAAATTGTGGAACATTTCTTGACGAGTTGCGCTTTATTCCCATGTTTTTTGAAAGACATCAAACCAATTTGTTCGCGTTTCAAATGGTCAAATAGCACCAAAAAACTGATAATTATATCGTGTATTTTCCTGTCTACTTTAAGCAACGCTTGTGGTATTTTATTTTGAAGCCGTGCAGCTCACGTGCCCCGGAAGCAGTAGTTGTTACTATGGCTACGTCACATGATCTGATCAAGATGGCGTGTTGTTGAAACGAGTGTTAGCAGAGAGTCTTTGTTGTGCTGATAAAGTGTTAAAAATGTCTAAATGTCAGATGTTGAGGTTGCTGGTGAAGCAGCGGCTAACTGCGGCTGCTGAGGAGATTTTTGGGCTGTTTGAAAGATCGATAGCAGAGTACGAGGAGGAACTTTCTCGATCAAAAGAGGAAAAC
>NW_024701029.1:0-620 GCF_008729295.1 Plectropomus leopardus | reverse complement strand
TGTGTGTGTGTGTGTGTGTGTGTGTGTGTGTGATTGAGAGAGAGAGATTGGTTACTGAGTGGCAGGTGGCACCATGCATGGTAGCTTCTGCATGTGTGTGTGTGAATGGGTAAATGTGACATTTAGTGTAAAAGCGCCTTGCGTTGTAAGAAGACTAGAAAGGCTGTACAAATGCAATCCATTTACCATCTGTCAACCAAAATTTTGTTTAAAAGGGGAAATACTGATTTTCTAATATTACACTAAGCTTATGATGCATCCTATTGATTATCTACACAGCATCAAGTTCTAGCATCACTTAATCATTAGCACCAGTAAACCATTCATGGTAAATAAACTCATGTTTTTGTTGAAAATGCCTGAGAAGAACATTCGTCAGTGTTACGTTGAAGTGGTTTCTGTGTTTTTGTCTTTTTTTTTTGGTAACTGTTTTTGAAGGGCTTTTAGAGAGGAAGTCCACCATTACAATATCTTTTTCTATTTGGAACGTAACTGGATTCTGAATGGGTTAAAAGCTCCTTTTCACCTGTGGTTTTGAACTTGTGATCTTTGGGTACAAAGTCTCTTGCTCAGCTCTATGAAATTAAAATGGGACTCATTTAGATTGATAGAACAAAGAA
>NW_024701028.1:0-2124 GCF_008729295.1 Plectropomus leopardus | reverse complement strand
GTTTGTTCAGGTTTTAAAGGGTTAAACCTTTACAAACAAGAGCAAACAGGTTTAGCTGAAAGTCAAATTTTAGAAAAAATACACCTGAAAGGAAAGTAAATCAGCTGTTAAAGAACAAAACAAAACACAAAGAACCCAAATTTTCAGAGAAATAAACATCAGCGAAACGTTAGAAGACGAAGCTCGAGGTCTGCGGATTTCTGCTCGACTCAGACGTTCAGCTGAAGACGCTGAATCAGGTTTTATTTCGTTTGTGGCTCAACAGGAAAAGTCAGTCAGTCGCAGTGAGCAGCCATGTGAACGCTCAGCGTGTTGAAAAAAAACCAGTTCATTTATTCTGCAGCCGGTCAGACTGGAAGTACTGGTCCCAGTAAGCCACACCCCCGAGCTCCACTTCAAACAACTTTATTATTCAGCAGCACAGAGACGATGATGACACTGACCGAGGACGCCACGAGAGTCTGACATCAGCAGGAAATATAAACAAACAACAGGAAATAAAGACAAGCATCAACAGGAAATACAAATAAACCAATTCCAATTTCATTTTTTCAATTTTTAACCAGAAAAACAAGTATGTATGTTTCTATCGCACAGGTGTCAGGTTACCTGACGGAGTGTTTAAGGACACCGAGGCTGCGTTTGAACCCGCCGACTACACCAGCAGCTCGTACTGATGTGGTCAAAACATAGTATGGAGTATGCAGTATTCAGTGTGCAGTATGCAGTATGCAGTATGCAGTATTCAGTGTGCAGTATGCAGTATGTAGTATGCAGTATGCAGTATGTAGTATGCAGTATGCAGTACGCAGTATAGAGTATGCGAACAAAAGCCAAACCCACAGTATGCCAGAACTATGCGGATGTCATACTGATTCTGAAAAAATCCTCCGTCTGCATCG
Organism: Plectropomus leopardus; assembly: GCF_008729295.1. Classification (NCBI taxonomy): domain Eukaryota; kingdom Metazoa; phylum Chordata; class Actinopteri; order Perciformes; family Serranidae; genus Plectropomus; species Plectropomus leopardus. The sequence continues at coordinate 1,222 of NW_024701028.1, read as the reverse complement.
GACCAGCCTGCCTCGCCTACTGTTTCCCACAATGCATTGCACTGACATTTACCAGTCAGAGCCAGAGAATGACGGAGAGCTCATCTGAGGCTGTTGGTGACGAACACAAACGTTGGGGTCGTTAGTTCGCCCTGGTGTTATACTGTATTAATTAGGCCAAAATCCTTTCCAAAATCCTACAATTACACAGAAGACGAGTAACGTATTTTATTGAAAATATTTGGCTTCTGTAAAGCGGATATGGTTCATGATCCGACCAAACCAGCGTGGACTTTAACGTGAAGATACAATTTAAAGATGAATGCAGTGACTGAAGCAGAATGATAACAGCATGCAAAGCTAAATTCACGCTGGGGGAACGTGACGGCGGTGTATCGGGGCGTTACCTGTCTCACAGGTGAGCCTTCATCAACTGTAGTACGATGGACGCCGTTTTGAACACAGCCCGTGACATCACGCAGCCATGTCATGAGGCTTCACTTCCTGCCTAAGCTCCGCCCCTTCTTGTGTGCCTACAGGTGACTGCTGGCTGCTTGCCGCCATCGCCTCTCTGACCCTCAACGAGGAGGTCCTCACACGAGTTGTCCCTCATGGACAGAGCTTCAGGGACGGAGAGTATGCCGGCATCTTCCACTTCCAGGTACACAAACCTGAACACACCTGAACACACACCTGAACATAACTGAACACACCTGCACACACACCTGAACACACACCTGAACACACACCTGAACACCACTGAACACACACCTGAACACACACCTACACACACCTGGACACAAATGAACACACACCTGAACACCACTGAACACACGTGAAAACACACCTGAACACACACCTGAACACCACTGAACACACACCTACACACACCTGAACACAAATGAAGACACACCTGAACACACGAAAACACACCTGAACACACAGCTGAACACACAGCTGAAATATGACCAAAATGAAAACACATCCCCTCTGTCTGTCTGTCTTTCTCTGTCCCTCTGTTTCTGTCTGTCTCTCCGTAGTTTTGGCAGTTCGGGGAGTGGGTGGACGTGGTGATTGACGACCGTCTTCCGGTCAAAGACGGAGAGCTGATGTTCGTCCACTCGGCTGAGGGGAGAGAGTTCTGGAGCGCGCTGCTGGAGAAGGCCTACGCCAAGTAAGACACGAGTCTGAGAGAGCACGAGTCTGACAGAGAACATGAGTCTGACAGAGAACACGAGTCTGA
>NW_024701027.1:0-495 GCF_008729295.1 Plectropomus leopardus | reverse complement strand
AATTCATCTTGACTCAGTATGGCAATTCGGAAAAAAATGTTTGTAAAAGTTTAACATGTTTAATTTACTCTCAATTTCTGTGTATCTGCAGGAATAACAAAGATCAAGAGAGACATTGTATTTGCTGCCAGTCTCTACCTATGATGACGCCACAGCTTTCCAACACATGACGAGCAGCACTGGAGAAGTAATGCTGTTTTTTGACCTTATAGTTATAATTAATCCCTGATGGATGTCTTGGCCCTTTTTAAAAAAAAAAATCTGAGTTGTGCCTTTTCAATTGGCTTTTTATTTATTTTTCCTTAACATCATTTTTTATTTTTTATTTTTTTTACCATTTTTCCCCATCATGAAAATTTGTTTCACTTCCGCTCTATAATGTCCTGTTGAGTTGTGATCCCTCTTAAGTTGTAATATCAATGACTGAGGATGTAAACAGAAATGTTTTTCATTTAGGTGAATGCATCTGCATGGAAAGAATACATTGAACATTCA
>NW_024701026.1:0-622 GCF_008729295.1 Plectropomus leopardus | reverse complement strand
CCACACTGTTTCTGTCATCTCTCTCCCCTGGTCCTCTTCCAGCGTTGCCTTTTCTATTTCCAGTCCTTACATCTCGTAAACCATGCTTACCTAAGGATTGGCTGGGACAGCGGTCTGATTGGTGGATTTTGTCTCTGAAATGGTGATGATGCTGTGTGTTTTTTGTTTCCATGCTGTAATTGCTCGTTTTCACACAACCCATAGCATTATTTTCTACAGCCCTTCTCTGTGCTAAAACCAACTTTTTTTCCTTTAATTTGTTTATTTTGTATGCTAATTGTGCTATGTCGTGTCTAATTAGGTAATTCTCAAATACTTATTTTCTCATTTGATCATGAATAAAATGGTCTAATTCAGATATCTCTCTATCTGCATTTTGAGCACAAGTTAAAGATCTAGTGTGCAGGATTTAGTGGCATCTAGTAATGAGGTTGCAGAAGCGAAACTTAAAAGCGTGTAGGAAAACTATGGTGACTGAGGCAATAAATACGAAAATGTGAATGGCACTATCTAGGGCCAGTGTTTGGTTTGTCCGTTCTGGGCTACTGTAGAAACAACATGACGGACTCTGTGGAAGAAGACCAGCTCTGTGTGCGGATATAAATGGCTCACAGTAACAAAA
>NW_024701025.1:0-847 GCF_008729295.1 Plectropomus leopardus | reverse complement strand
GTGTGTGTGTGTGTGTGGGCACGGATTAGTATGTACCGGCTCCCACCTTATTCTACTTAACCTTTTATCATTTCACACTGACATGACCGCTGTCCATGAATGAAACACTGATCACACACACACACACACACACACACACACACACACACACACACACACACACACACACACACACACAAGGCCTGTTGGTTTTAGTAGACACAATCATCAGAAAACAAAACACTTTATTTATTTGTGTTAAAAGGCAGACCAGTCGTGATCTTCTCTCTTCTTTCATGTTTGGGCTTTGACGCATGAACAGTGTTACAGTACAAAAGTAGAATTGGAAGAAGAGACGGGCACAGTCAGAAGGTCAGTGTGCCACATTGACGCTGTTGACACATTGACCCTTGTTGTGGAACAGTACGCTGACAGTTGTGGCAATTTTGGTCCATTCGCTCTGTTGGGGATGTTAGAATCTCTCCAGGCCTGACCTCAGCAACAACTGCACAGTGGGGGCTACAAGTATGTCTTTATATGTGTGTGTGTGTGTGTGTGTGTGTGTGCCTGTGTGTGTGCACACGTAGGTGGCCTATATAGTGACTCATCTACAGACTTGTGTTGAATCTCCGGAAGCTTCCAGAAAGTGCAGATGCATGTCAGAGGGAAAACCTGTCTGTCAGCTGGCACAGCACAGCCCTCTCATTAGATTGGTGCTAATTACACCTGTGCACTGAATGCAGGGGTGTCATCAGGTGTTGATGATGTAATTTCCTCCCAGCAAGTGCAGTAATAATAGGTGCGTTGATGAATGTAATGACGCAAGCTCATTTATTGTCCTCTATATGTATGTATGTGTATGTCCAAT
>NW_024701024.1:0-545 GCF_008729295.1 Plectropomus leopardus | reverse complement strand
ATTATTATCATTATTATTTAATATCGTGTTGGTTAAGTAGTATTTTTTCTTTATTTATTGTGTTTCTTTTATTTCTATAGAAAAAAGACAAGATGAATATTTATAGCTACAGATGTTGCTTCAACAATAATAACATTATTCATTCTAATTCTAATAGTACTACTACTAAAAACAATGACAATACTACTACTAAGAATAATAATAACAACAAAACAATATAATCATCATCATCATCATCATCAATTCTTTTTTGAAGGCAAAATTCATGATGAATAACATTTAAATTTAATGATTTTTAAAACATCAAAAACACCACTTTTTTATTATTATGTCTTATCATTAATATGGACGTCCTGTATAAGGCACGTGTAAATATCAAAGGACTGCAGTTACTGTTGACTACTTATGTGAAGACCAACATGATAAATATTGATATTGTGGTGTGCTGCAGTGAAAACAGCCCGGAAAGCAGACATCCCCTCAGCTGTCCGATCCCCAGGCTGTAACTTATTGCTGTAATAAGAGGAACCCACTTGAAATGGGTC
>NW_024701023.1:0-599 GCF_008729295.1 Plectropomus leopardus | reverse complement strand
CTTCTCTGAATTAGGCCTTAAAGCAGTGATACTCGATTTATTTCTAGGATTTTAGGACATCTAGAAATGCCCTAAAATTCTAGAAATGTCCTGAAATCACAGAAACATCCTAAAATCATCGAAATGTCCTAAAATTAGAAAAAAAAATTGAGAAATGTCATAAAATCCTAGAAATGTCCTGAAATAAAAAAATTTCCTAAAATATGAGAAACACTGTAAATTCAGAGAAACTGAATAAATCAAAGAGATGTCCTAAAATCCTAGAAATGTCCTACATTTTGAGAAACATTTCAAGGATTTTAGTACATTTTTAGGATTTTAGGACATCTAGCAACATTGTTAAAATCAGAGAAACGTCCTAAATGAAAGTCATGTCCTGAAATCCTAGATTGTCCTAAAATACAAGAATTGACTTTAAATCCAGAAACATCCTAAAATTCTAGAAATGTCCATAAATTTGAGAAACGTGTCAAGGGTTTTAGCACATTTCCAGGATTTTAGGACACCTAGAAATGCTCTAAAAATGTAGAAATGCATTATATCGTACAAAAACGTATGCAGCTGCTGCGACTGGCCCCTTGCCTCATTTTGTGGCCCCC
>NW_024701022.1:0-888 GCF_008729295.1 Plectropomus leopardus | reverse complement strand
TGACTTCTGCAGAAAATTAAGATTTTTGACATTTCAAAAAAGGAAACGTGTTTCAGGTGACGCAGCATGAAAGACCAAAACCGGCGAGCAGCTGCCGGTCGATTGGATGTCAGTTACTGAACTTTTCTCTGTGAGTTTTCGGCGTCTGTTCGGTCTCCGGCTGCCGCTGCAGCAGACAAACATCCTGCAGCTGGTTCTGGTTTTCTCGGACGCTCTCAGCTGATGCAGATGAAGCTGCTGCAGCGGAGAGTCCGTTTCTGTCTGCCGGAGTCGAGGCGAGCAGCCTCTGCACCAAATGATGCAACTTTGAGTCCGGCGGCACCGGACGACAGGGGCGGGGGGGTCCGAGGGGGACTCTGGACGAGCTGTGAAAGCGGCGCTGCGTCACACGCCCTCAGAGCGGCCTGACTGTTCGGCTCAGATTGAATAAGCGAGGACAAAGCGGCAGTTTGACTCGGATCCATGTGACGGGCCGACTGGTGTCACGCTCTCTATTTGAAGAGGTTACATCATCCGCTCTAATCCGCGACCTGAATCTGAGACTCTTTGATGGTTATCGCACATTAGAGTCGCTCGGGTCGCTGGGAAGACGCCGCCTGCACCAATCAAAGTCCACATTAACGGCGCAGCGAGTCTGATCCTCGAAACGGTGAGAAATCTGACGCTTTGTGACAGAACAAGAGGAACGTTTGAGAAAAAGGTTCAATTATAATGAGTTCACGAGTCTGTGAGTCTTTGAGTCTGAGTCTGAGTCTGTGAGTCTGAGTCTGAGAGTCTGAGAGTCTGAGAGTCTGTGAGTCAGTCTTTGAGTCTGAGTCTGTGAGTCTGAGAGTCTGAGTCTTTGAGTCTGTGAGTCTGTGTCTGTGAGTCTGTGTCTGTGAGTCTGAG
>NW_024701021.1:0-870 GCF_008729295.1 Plectropomus leopardus | reverse complement strand
AGAATAGAAGAGAGTGAAGAATGTGAACATAACTTGTGTTCAGGTCTTCACAATGTCCTTAATCTGTGATTTATTTCAAATTTATATCTTGAATAATCTAAACTTAAAAAAAAAAAAAAATGAATGAAATGTGAAGGTGTCGGCCTGTAGCAGCCTCTTATTATTTGGCTCTCGCTGTTGTTTTCTTTGCTCAGTTCATTTTAGGTGAATGTCAGTTTTTCTGAGGTGATTCAGATCACCTGCTGTGGGCACAGACTCCTAATTAAGAAGTGACAGCTGTATATTTAAAAAACAAAAGTTTTCTTACTCCCTTTAAAATCCAGGAGGTTTTGGGGCCCTTAAACCCTTTGTGCTCGTCAGCCTCAGTGATTCTTGGTTTTGGTTGTTGAACGGCTGCAGGAGCTTCGCAGCAGCTCTACAGGTGAAGCTTTCTGCACTGAACTGAACGTTGGTTTTGGTTTTCCTGCCTGCTGCAGAGAAAAGGAAGCAGTCTGACCTTGAATTAGCCGTTTTGTAAGACTTAACAAGGTCTCAGCCTGATTACTTCATCTGCAGCCTTAAGTGCCCTTTAACGCTCACATGAGCTTTGGGCGGAGTTGACGTGTTGTTGTGAAATAATAAAAGCGCAGAATAATGAATAAAGTCTGTGGATTTAGAGCTCGGAGGCAGAGGCACCCCCGCTGCGTTTGGAGCTGATTAATCGAACTCGACACATTTATTCCTGGTGCAGAGCGTTTGGGCCGGTCAGAATAATCTAATCAAAGAGCAGCGTGGATTCATCAGTCGCTCCGTGGTTCGTCTGAAACAGATTGGAGCGAAAGCTTTTTGTTAATTTAAAGTGAGAAAAAAACAACAAATCAATCCCAACAT
>NW_024701020.1:0-916 GCF_008729295.1 Plectropomus leopardus | reverse complement strand
GTCTGTTTACAGTGCAGACAAACAAGCTTGTGCTGCTTTGAAAAAAAAGTCAATAACTGGGTGTTTTCCATCACGCTATGAGCAATTAGTGTCTCATGTTGCATAAAAGTTTTCCACACAGCAGCAGGTCACAGTGGAGCAGGTTACATCTAACCGCTCACTGTGGCTAAAACTTTCCAAAAATCAGTTAGTGTTATAGAGAGTTATTACTGCTCTTTTATTTCAAAATATATCACAAAAAAAACGCAAAAACAGCTTAAACATGGTGCATCTGAAACAAGTTCCTACCCAACCTTCTGGTTTCCAGCAGCTGGATCATTAATGACTTTAAGGCCAGACCGAAACAGGACAGAATAAACAGACATATGTTTGTATACATACATACAAAACGTCTGACTCATTTCACGGAAGGGTTATAATTCAGTGTACGGCCGCACCTTTTTCGTGTAATTGGCTCTATTTATATCAGGCTTCTCACCTGTTTACAGGTTAGAGTGTGACATTCACACACGGCAGGGGAGAAAGTCATCAGCCCAAACTTTTGTCCTTCAAAAGACCTTTTTTATTTTGACTCTAATTGAGAGTTTACTTGCAGTTTCTTTAATGCATGTGCCACACTGCCTGTGTCGAGAGTACATCTAAAGTACACGAGAGCTGTGTAACTTTCAACACTCCTGCTGTAACGACATGTTTGTATTTAAAAAGGAGTTTGTCTGTTGACTTTACAACTGCTGCTTTTTCCTTCGTGCAGCAGCACGAGACGTAAACATTTATCCAGGACACAATGCAACGTACAGGGTTCGTACGAACATGAAAAATCTGGAAAAGTCATGGAATTTGCAGTTAGGGTTAGTTTTTTTCAATTACCAGCCGTGGAAAAACTAAATATACCCTGAAAGTTTTGGAAAAGTCATGG
>NW_024701019.1:0-979 GCF_008729295.1 Plectropomus leopardus | reverse complement strand
AAAAAAAAAAACAAGTCGGATTGTCAGTGATATCATTAATGAATTATAAAAGACTCATATAATTGAAGTGTTAAACCTGTCTTGAGAAATATCTGCAAGTAAATGATCATCAAGAGATTATTGATTGAGCACACCTGAGCTTAAGCGTGCAGTATATAAGGAGTGAAGAAGCCAAACATTTGGAGTCAGTGGGTCAGTGTGGGTGCTGTGTGTTGTGGGAGGCTGGTGAACTTTTTGTGTTTAAAGATTCACTGATTTAACTGTTAAATTTAGTGTTGCTTTGTCTCCTCCTGAGGAAAGACTTTTGCTTATACTCCCATTTCCACTTGCCTATTTTAACTTTATGCCCAGTTTTATTTATATTGCTACTCCCCTCATCCCCTGAGCCTGATCAGGGAACATAACACAGATTCATAAAATAAAACCTTCCCAAACCACGGAGATGATTAAAACAGCTTTCAAACCGATTAATACCTAGACAGGATGAGTCATCATGAAGCAAAAACTTTTAAAATCCAAGTTTCTCCCTGTTGGGTATTTTATTTCTTAACGCTTTGACACCTGGGCAAATGGGCTTGATTTCTTTAAAAAACATGGGAAGAGGGGGACGAGCCACTTAAAACAATGGCCCCAAAATGGCAAGAAAAAAGGGAAAAGTTACAAGAAAAGTACCCAACATAAGTTTTTGGAAAAAAGTAAACACAAAAACTGCCCGCTCAGTTTAAGAGCATGTATTGCCAAGTTAAAAGAGATTTTTTGAAAGAAATCAAACTAATTTCCGCAGGTTTCAGAGTTTTAAATGCCTTTAAAGGCATCTAAATGCGGCACAAGAAAACTGATGTCAATCCAGGTGTTAAAAAGAGCAAAAAACAAATATTTATATACATATACTGTATATATACGGTGGGGCAAAAAAGTATTTGGCAGCCACCGATTGTGCAAGTTGTCCCACTTAAAAAGATGAGAGAGGTCTGTAATT
>NW_024701018.1:0-745 GCF_008729295.1 Plectropomus leopardus | reverse complement strand
TTGCTGGTATGTTGTCAACTACTGACATCTATAACTATTCATCTACAAATATTTTCACATCACTTTCCCTCTCTATTTTTACTGCAGGATTTCCCATACAATCATATATTTGTGGCTGTGCCACAATTAAAAAATGTTCATTAGGAGCGTACTCTGGGCACAGACAGAGCAGCAGAGCATCAGGTGCAGTGAAAGTGAAACTTTCTGGGTCTCAAAGTTTGCTTTCACTCGCAGCAGCTGCTCCTCTCATCCATCGATCTGATCTGATCAGCTGTGAAAAGATCAATTATAGATCGCCTGAGTCACAAACCGCTGCAGAGGAAAAAATAACTCACGGAGAGCTCCGCCTGCGCTGCATATATGCATCACGAAAACTCCTGTATTAACGAAACAAAGGGACCTACATACATTTAAATTATGGTTATGTTATGATTACAATAACCACTTGGTTAACGTCATGGTACGATCGTGATAATGGCTTAAAAAAAGTCGACTTTTTCTTGGCCGGCGCTCTCATGCAGCAGCTAAAAGTCGCTGAAACTTGAATATAAGCAGATGTTGGAGCATCGCAGGAGCGACTGATGCTGTTTTCTTGGGAGTTTTTTTATATAGAGCTGAAATCAGTGGCCGCCTGGAAGGACAAAAATCTAAACTCTGATGGATGGCACGGTTTGTAGCAGATTGTTGTTTTTTTAACATCTTTTAGCCAACATTGTTCTTCAGTGTCTTTTTTCACATCTGTGTT
>NW_024701017.1:0-1459 GCF_008729295.1 Plectropomus leopardus | reverse complement strand
ATTTTGCCGGGAAAAATGGCTTCGCTGAGGTTTAAAATGATAATAGATTAATAAAAAATGCATGATTATCTGTAGGTGTTGGCAAGAAGCTGGATGCGAACTCTGCACTGTAGGACATTATTTGCACATTAGCAAAGGTCACTTCCCTCAACATGGGTTATTTTAAGCCTTATGAATTGAAACATTTCTCTGGTGAGTACAGTGTACGCCATCATGTCTTCACGTTGGTTTTGACTGGATTTCAGCCCATGCCTAATCTTTAATGTCACCAAACTAAAGATTTTTAACAGCTACTGTCACTATCAGTCTATCAGTTCAAACATTCACCTGCATCTAAACAGGATTTGCACAACAGTAGGGCGTGAGGGCAACAGCGCAATGACCAGAAATAAATTCACCCGCATCTCATCACCACTGGTTTTACAACAAACCCATCTGTAGCAACGGTCTGCTTCTCAGAAATAACAGCCTGTAGAATGGATTCAAAACAGGATTTAAAGTGCAGGTAAACTCAATTAAAGCTAATAAGAGACTATAAGAGAGCTAATAAGAGGACTACGAATAGCCTAGAGTACAGTTTTTCTTTGTCTCTGACCTTTTCTTCCCCACCTTTTTGTTATTTGGCCCTTTTAGAATCAGAATCAGAATCAGAAAAAGATTTATTGCCAGGTATAGTTAACACAATACGAGGAATTTGTTCTGGTGGGTTGGTGCAACATAAATATAGAAAAAGAAAACAGATAAAATAGAAGATACAAATCTAAAATCTAAAATATAAAATATAAAAAGTACGAGTCTTACAGTGCAAAACAAAACAAGTAACACAAGTAACAGTGTAACAGTGCAAGAAACAGAACCATGGAATTAAAGTATATACAAGAATGGACACATTTATCCATCTAATTTGTATTTTCATTATACCTACTTTGCTCCATAGACTTTGCCTTGATTTCATTTATTTCCTTCTTGATCTCTGTCATTCCTTGATGGACTAATTCACTTGAAGGGATGGGGGAACGCATCGACAGACAATGACAATATAGGACAATATAGGTAGGCTTTCGACATTTTGGGACCATGCAACCCCCAATCAGATGCTGTTATAACATCAAGCAGGCTGTATTAGGCAGATTTTTGATTTTATTCTCCCAACAAAGTTTTTCCCAATAGTTCTGGTGGTGGCCTTGCAACCCACAAGGTGGGCCAGCCCGTCTGGCATTTGTCAGAAATGTCTAATGTCCAGTCCAAGCCTGGTTATGTTGTCAAAAGGGAAAGGACAATTTGGTCACTTCAGAAGAATAAGTATTCTTAGTCTGGCCACGTGAAAGAGTACAAGGTTTTATATTGTAAGAAAGGAATATTTTAAAAACCCCTGGAGAAGTCTAGGGAAGCAATTCAGGTTTAATCTCCCTAAACAGCAAGCACCAACCCTCCTCAAGTGTCCTTGAGGAAGACACTG
>NW_024701016.1:0-381 GCF_008729295.1 Plectropomus leopardus | reverse complement strand
TTTGGCAAGTGTATGCAGGTCTTTGAAACACAGAAAAATGTGTTAAAAATGACAATAGACTGTTTTTTTTTATTGCCAGTAGATGTGAACAGTGTACACAGCTCAGCAGACTGAAGACAAGTACGCCTTTCTGTTTTTTTGTTTTTTTTTTACTGGTATGTCACATTTAAGGTCAGGTACCGACAACAGGTTAGTAAACAGTAGAAAGCAGCATGGAGGCCAGTGAAAATGTAACAGCGGTTACTTCTTTTTATATCTTTTATTTAATCAGTCTATCAAACTCAGTGCCAACCTTATGTGGGAAAATGTTTGAGCGCTGCCTGGACAGTGATGGATGGTATTTTGTGGCAGTGTCATTGCATCGTGCCGGTAACGGGGCTT
>NW_024701015.1:0-604 GCF_008729295.1 Plectropomus leopardus | reverse complement strand
ACAGGGAGTCTGGGTTTTAAATGTGTGTGTTTGTATGTGTGTGTGTGCAGTTACAAGGACTAAATGTCCCCACAAGGGCATGAGGAGAAGGAGGAATATATTGGCCAGTCCTTACTTACAAGGAGCTAATTTGTGGTTAGAACTTTAATTTTTTGTCTGTCTGTAGCTAATATCATAAATCCCCTGTTACAAGTCACCATAAAGACTTTTATCACAAAATAAATATGATTATAATAAACTCCACTAATATAACACCTCTCTGAAAGTGACTTTACAAGGCGCTTTACAAGATTAAAATCAGACAGCATATAAAAACACATAAAAATGCAATGAAAGACTTAACAGAAAATAGTGCAAGCAAACAGCAGTGCAAAGCAGGGTACAATCCAAAAGTGACTAAATGAGAAGAGACAAAATAAAAATGAGAGAATAAATCAGCACAGAAGCTCCAGACAGTGAAATAAAATCAGAAAATCAAAACAAAATTTGTTCTGAAAAAGTAAACTTTCAGCAGGGACACAAAATAAGGTAACTGACTCAGCCGAGCTAATCTCTTTAGGAGATGTGTTCCAGACTCTCGGGGACCTTACAGCAAAGTCACTGC
>NW_024701014.1:0-944 GCF_008729295.1 Plectropomus leopardus | reverse complement strand
CACACATATACACATAGGCACCCGATCACCCCCCCACCACCCACACACACGCACACACACCAACACACACCAGCTGTTACTAAAGACTAATACACTCAAACACAGTACTAATACACTCAAACACAGTATTAGTACTCTCATACACAGTATTAGTACTCTCAACACAGTGTTATACTCAAACATTTCCGTGTGTTTCTGTTGTTTTTCAGTCATTATTTGTAAGATTTTGTGAATTTCGGGCTGATTTTCGGGTGGTGAGGCTGCTCGCGGCTCTCAGCTGAGTTTGAAGCGCAGTGAGCTCGTGTGTTCAGGTGTCAAAGGGTTAAAGAAAACACTAAAATGAAGAAAGTGTCAGTCGAGCCGACAGACTTTTGATGTGTTTCTGGTGTTTGGACGAGGTTTGTGGTCTTAAAAATGTGCCGACGAGAGGATCGGCGACAGATGAAAGACGGCGGCTAAAATAAGCCCCGAACAAAAGGAGGTTTAGAGGAAGTTCAGTGCGGAGGAGCAGAGCCGAGGAGGCGCTCGGAGACGCTGCGTGTGCAGCCGCCGCTGTAATCCACATTAGTGACAGCAGAGCCTCAGCCCGAGGCGCCGCGCTCACACCGCTGCAGCGCCGAGCACGCGCTCACGGGACGGACAGAAGAGGAAGAGTGGGGGAGGGTCTCACACTCTTCCTCTTCTTCTTCTTCGTCTGTGTGTCCGCAGCATCAGATGATCTGCAGGAAGCTACAAGAGCTGAGAAGAACCGATAATAACAATATTATTATTGTTGTTATTATTAGTTATTATTGTTATTGTTATTATATTGTTGTTATTATTTTATTATCATTAAGTACTGCGTTTATGTACACATCTGAGGTACTCCATCAGAACAAAACTACAGTCAGCTCAGCTTCTGCAGTTTAATGACAGACAGTCCCTAAAGGGTTAATGACAGACAG